>NW_012122709.1:7131469-7131988 GCF_000951035.1 Colobus angolensis palliatus | reverse complement strand
TTTTAGAGTGTCTTGCCACCCTCACCGCAGGAAACAGTCCCTTGCTCCTGCCTCTGGTCTGATCAGGTACAAGGAACAGCTACCAGAGTTTGAGTGGGTTTGTATGTGTGTGTGGCAACCAGCCAGACACCCTCACGTTCCCCCCTCACTGACCTGAGCAGAGACCCCACTGCCACTAGCAAGGGGGAAGCAAAAGAGGTACAGAGAGGGATGGTGCAGAGAGGCATTCCCAGTGTGGGAATGCTTACAAAATGCTAGTTGTTGATTTTTAAAATTTTTAAATTGTGTTCTTTGTTACTGTCTTCAGAGTTGTTGAATGTCAAATACACAAGACATTCTAATTTCACTGTGTATTTATCCAATTAGTGGAAAATTCTGATGTTAGTGAGAAGATACAAACAAATGACATTGTTCTGGGCACTATTTGCTCTCACCATACCCTGGCCTCTAGTCAGAACTGACTCTCACTTTCTAGTTAGTCCTCAAATTGCTCTAGAAAGGTGGTGTCTCCCAGCCAGG
>NW_012122709.1:7125853-7130559 GCF_000951035.1 Colobus angolensis palliatus | reverse complement strand
GAGACAAAAAGTAGGGAGACTGTGGTTCTGCTTCTGTAAAATCACCTCTCCTCTCCTCTGAGCCTCCCAGCTCTGATCTTAAAAATCTTGAAAATGGTCAAGATCAATGGCCAACCGTGATATTAGGACCTCCTTCCTATAGAGCTGCTACACAGAACCACAAAGTACAATGGAACTGTAAGATGGAGGAAACACCAAGGGACCTGGGATCTGGGGAAAGTTATTAAGAACGATGTTAACCACAAGGGGGCACTGTGTCCCCATGGGCTAAACTAGAATGTTTAACTGATTGACATGGAAATGGGACATGGAATATGCCCTTGATTCTTGAGCTTTTCGTCACTCTCCAACAGAGTAGGGAGGTCAGTCAAGGACAAAACCCCCACCCCACGACTAGCTCCCAGAAGAGGGCATCTTTTTCTCTACCAAACTCAGATTTCTTACGCAGAGACATCTATGGGAAAGACACGCAGTCATCACCCATTTGACACACCCACCTACATGATAGATGTGTATGCACACACTCACCTATGTACACATATATGTAATGTGCTCCCATTTCTAGAGATTGCCCTGCTGACAGTGTTATCTATGTAGGCAGATATGCAGAAAAGACTTGCCTTCCCGTCCATAATACACAAGAGCAGCAAAGATTGATGCTGGTTATAGTTTTTGCCTTTTCCTTCTGTTTTTCTGAGAAGCTACTTGGTCCCCAATGATTCCAATTATGCTGCTTCCTTTCTTCAGTGTAGTACTTCAGCACTCTGCTGCCTGCCCTGCATGGGGTCACCCAACACCCTCACCATCCAACAGCGCGCTCCACAACCCTGTTTGTTACCCAATACCTCCACTTCCCCTTCTGACCCTGGCCTACCACATTTAAAATAGACCCAGTTCTATGAAGGAGAGTGACGAAATGCTCAACAATCAAGGGCATATTCCATGTCCTATTTCCATGTCAATCAGTGTGTCAGCACCACACATCAAGTGCATTAGTCCTCAACTCAGTTCCATTGAGGAAAGGGTATAATTGCCTGTGGAGTTTCTATAAAGCAATCTAGCAAAAGACCTTGTAATATTCCATCACAGTAGTGTTGCCAATAATGCTACAAGGTCCCTCCTCATTTTCACTTCTTGTGCCTCAAGACCCTAAGAATTAGCCTGCAACAGCTGCAAAATAAGAATTCCTCTTGATTGTTCATAGTTGTTAAAAAGCTTCTTAATAAACCACAAACAGACTTAATTAGCTCCCAGATCTGTTGGATTCCATGAGGGAAGAGGAATTCCCAAGAGAAATCCTCCTTTTCGCTGCACCCCTCCTGAGTCTTCAGATGAAAATGAACTACGAGCAGCCCAACCCTTATAGTAAGTTCATGCACCTGGTCTACCGATTGCACTAAAACATCCAAAATGGAATCTTAGGTGACCCCCCAGGGAGGATCCTACAGGAAGGTGGGTCTCAAGATATCCTTGGGCACTTCTGTCATCAGCCTTCTTCAATTTTTTTTTTTTTTTTTTTTTTTGAGATGGAGTCTCACTCTGTCACCCAGGCTGGAGTGCAGTAGTGTGACTGTGGCTCACTGCAACCTCCACCTCCTGGGATCAAGTGATTCTCTCACCTCAGCCTCCTGAGTAGCTGGGACTATAGGTGTACACCATCAAGCCCAACTAATTTTTGTATTTTTTGTAGAGATGGGTTTCACCATGTTGCCCAGGCTAGTCACAAACTCCTGAGCTCAAGGGGTCTGCCCACCTCAGCCTCCCAAGTGTGTTGGGGTCACAGATGCAAGCCACCGTGCCCAGCCTCTTCAATTCTTTCTTGAAGGTGGTGGTGTTGGTGGCATCTCTGAAATCCTGTGGCCTTTCTCAGTTACCCATAGTTGATAAGAAGTCTCCTAAGATCTAAATAGTTCCTCTCTCCCAAGCTTAAAAATACTATCAATATCAAGGCAACACCACTGTATTGAAACAGGGCCAGTTTCTACATGGTCATATGTTGTGAAGTGCCTATGCCACAAACGCCCTCTCCCAGGGTTTATATCACTTTGAGAAGAGAATATGAGACTTGGACAGGGAGAAGATAGGAAGAGGAGCATGATGCAGGCATACCTAGACAAAGAATAATAATGGTACTCAAATTCCTCTACAGTTTATTGTTATAGCAGAAGTTGTGGGAGACAGGAGGGCACCCTCCACACATAATGCAGTGTGGTCAGAGCCCCAGGGTAGCCCTTTCCACCTCTATGCCAAGCCCAAGTAGCCCAGCCCAAGCTTAGCTCCCTCCCCAGTCCCACTCTAGATGCACACTGAGAGCTACCAAAGTTAGTGCAGCCAAATGGCCCCAGGCCCCTTCCCATTTCCCCAGCACCAATCCTTCCCTGACACTCATTCATTGCCCACCAATTCCCATTCCAACTGCCTTTTTACACCCTGGATGTTTCTGTCACATCCTGAGGACCACTAACCCACCAGCAAGTCTCCCCCTGACACACATTCATGTAGGTCCATACCCTTCAGAGTCCTAAAGGGTTAATGAGAAGCCATATCAGCTTTGGTGAATGGAGCCCCAGCCCCAAATCCCCTCCCCTTGCAAATATGGGATAAGTAGGGAGAGTCTGATGGAGGCACCATGACAACTACAACAACCTCTTACCCCTCAGCTACAGACACCTAGATCAGGACAGAGGATACATGCCCTCTCCACCTTAACACCAAAATGGGGGAGGAGGAGAATTTAGGGGTCTGGGTCCCTAAGAGATATTAGGACATCTCTTTCAGGAGCTGGGGGGAATCACAGGTTAGAGGTCAAAGTTAGGGTAGCAATCAAAGATCAAGGTCATCTCCCCACATGATCTGCCCTTTTCTCCTTGCTTACTCTGGCCCAATGCCCCTTCAGCACCTCCCAGGTTAGTTCTGGGGGAGGTGAGGGCTGGGTCCCACACTAGGGCAACAAGGGTCATTCAACAGGAGACCTCCATGGTGTGCCCCGGGGGCCCCGAAGAAAGAGTTCCAGACTCGCTGCTCTGAGACAGGGTGCGAGAGCGGGACCGGTTGCCATCAATGGATGCTGCACTGGTTAGAGAGGCTGTACGAGACCGGGACAGGCGAGTCATGCAGGATGAGGCCACTGTGGAGACAGAAGGATGCACAAGCAGTCAGAGAGAAAGTGGGGAAATGCGGCTGGCAACTCAGGGTGTGGTCCTTGGATTATGACTAGTTATAACTAAGCCAGGGGATCAATGAGCTCGATTGGGCAGATAGTGGTAAGCCCAGGCATCAACCTAAAATGGTTCCACCCTGTCAGTGCCCATCTCTCCTACAGTGCAGCAATCTCTTGTCCCCATACTCACTGTAGCCCATGCCTTGCAAGAAGTACTTGAAGGCCTCAGTCAGCTTGCCTGGCTGCAGAAGTAAGAAGAGGCGAGGGAGACAGTGAGATGAGGTTAGAGGCAGAGCTGGAGCCTGAGGCTGTGGCATTGTGGGGACGGGGTGTGTGGCAAAGGCAGAGCCCAATGCCACCAGTATCCTATGTCACTTCCCCATCCCATGGACGGCAGGGCTACTCACCTGAGTCAGCTGGGGCTGACCTCCAGAGTCAGCCATCTGTTCAGGAGGGCGCCACCCAGAAAAAGTGAAACATACATAAATAAGCCATGTGGAGAGGTGGAAAGGTTCTCTCTTCCCTAGCTTCTTCACTCCAGCCCCTTTGTTTTGTTCTTCGTTCACCCCATTTAATCCCATGCAGGGCCCTGGAGGCTTAGCAGCTGAATTTAGAGAGGATCTATGACTCTGGACAGGGGCCCAGGAGCAGGTTACTGACCTTGAGGAACGAGGTCTGGGTGGGGTCCAGTTTTGAGTTACATTCCACCTGGAGTAAGCAGGAGACTCAGTGAATGAGTCACGCCCACTGTGGCCCCTCCCCCTATAAGGGACCCAGGAACCCAGACCCCATTCCCTTTTCTATCAGCTCCCTACCCAGTTACTCCTTACCAGGGATCAAATTCCTAGTGCCCCAAAGTTGATCTCCCTGTGCCAAACAGGGCATCCCCTTGGCAAGATACTCTTCTGACCACCACTCTAGGACCCCAACCCTCCACCCTCACTCATCCCAAAACTCCCTACTAACCACTGCATCTTCATGAGGTGCTTGGTCTCCTACCACCAGCATCACAGGACACCTAAAGACACAGTGTTGGGGAGAAGGCAGTGAGCCCCTAACACTCCCTCGCTGGCCTCTGCCTAGAAGTGCAGCTGGAAAAATGTCTGGCTCCAAAGAGGAAAGAGCCTTCTGTGTTTCCCTGCTGATGCCACCAAGAGGATTCAAAGGGGGAAGACCTAGAGGGAAGTGATTTACCAAATAGGATGGGGTGGGACATGACAAAGAAGTTCCCTGGCAAAAGATTTTCCTTCTGCTAAGGGATACAAGCTCCTAGAGAAGATCCAGGGAGACGGGCAATGCATTGTCTCTTAAAGTCTTACTTGAGGGTGATATCACTTCCACGCTCAAAGTTCAGGTCTCGGCGGCTAGAAAGGGGTTAAAAGAGTAGGAATTTTAGGTGGGCAACGCTATCTAACCAGATATAAGCTATCTCCCCCATGATGGAACTATCACTGTCCCAAAAATTACAGTCAAATATTGGTTATTAAAAGTGGAAACCAGGCCGGGCGCAGTGGCTCAAGCCTGTAATCCCAGCACTTTGGGAGGC
>NW_012122709.1:7090987-7124688 GCF_000951035.1 Colobus angolensis palliatus | reverse complement strand
ATCCCAGCTACTTGGGAGGCTGAGGCAGGAGAATTGCTTGAACCCAGGAGGCGGAGGTTGCAGTGAGCCAAGATCAAGCCACTGCACTCCAGCCTTGGAAACGGAGTGAGACATCGTCTCAAAAAAAAAAAAAAAAGAAAGAAAGAAAAAAAGAAAGTTCAGGATATTATAAGAGACTTAGGCAAAGTGACAGCTTCACTTTCCTGCCCCTTTACTCCCTCCTTGAAGTTCGGAGTCCATCCAGACTTCAAGCATTAGACTCTACCAGAGCCTAACTGGATCCATACAAGGGGATCCCCCACCCTAGGTCTCAGCACACAGGCCCCTCCAAACCTTGTGGGCTGCCCAATCCATCCAACCCTTGGCATTGGGATCAATGTTGATGAGAACAAGACCTTCAACTGTGTCCGGGTGGTTAAGCTGAGGGACAGAAGGAAGGAAATGAGAAACAGGGCATGGCCTTATCCCCTCCCCGCTAAGCCCTACCCACTTTTGGACTCCCATGGGGCCTGACTCCCCGCCTAGTGCCCACTTCCTCCCCCAAACAGCACTAATAAACAGTATTCTCCTAATCAGTCTGGACCCTCCTTTCCCTTATCTGGGCTTTTTATTTCTTACAGCATATCTCGACAGGATGTAGGCTCCAGCTCCAACACCAACTCCAATTATTGTAGAAAAACTGTGAAAGGGAAAGAAATATATGCCTCACGGACTCTGCTGTCCAAAACCTGCCACAGCCCATCTCTTCAAACTCTTCACCCTCCCTCCTGAGTCCATGGGCACAAAGAAAGGCAGACACGGACCTTTCTTTGGAGGATGCGAAAAAGAAGGGCCCAAGGAGCCAAAGGTTGGCACAGGTAGTCAGGGTAGATCCCTGAAGTCTATCCCAGCTTTCTCCTGGAGAACTAGTGTCTTAAAAACAAACACCCATCCACCAGCCAACCAACACGCTGTTTTCCTATATAGATAGCTCTTTGTCCATTCTCAATTTTCAAGAGCCAGTTCAACTTGTTCTGCTTTAGTTCCTGGTTCCTCTAGAGGAACAGGAAGAATGGAACTTAAAGCAAATGTGAAAATAGACACAACTTTTGTGAACAAAGGGGAGAATGAGGAAAACAGCAGCAAAGTGGTGAACCAGAGGTGCTGAGCCCTGGTGCCTAGGAAAAGCTTAGCTAAGAACAGCACCCAGGGGTCAGCACCTCCCTCTGAATACCAAAGACACTTAGTCTGGCGTTCTCTTCCTTCCCCCACACTCTCTCACCCACAGAGCTCCCCACCCACCAGGTGTGGGCATGAAGGAGAGGGGAGTGGGAGAGAAAGAGACAAGTCTATCTGGTTCCTCAGGGATTATGTCACCCCCTTTTATTCCTCCCTGACTTTCTGATCAGAGAAGGCCCTCCTTAGCCTGAGGCAGGGCCAAGCATAGACCCTTTTCCTTCCCTCCATCCATTAGGGCTACTCTGCTGATTCTGGCCAATTTTCCAAACCCACCACCTTTTCTCAGTAATCAAGGTGGGAGCGTGAAGGAAGAAGATAATGAGTTCAGAAGCTGAAACTGGCTCAGGAACCATGGTGAACCTGGAAGTTCTAAGGGTCTCCTTGTGCTGGAAAGAGATCTCTGGTTTGGAGGGGTTCCCAGGACTCTCACTTTAGGTACTGCAGGACACAAGGGATCATGTCTGCAAGCTGGTCCAGAGATGGGTACTGATATCTGGAAAAGAGAAGCACGTTAAGGAAGATACCAACCTGCCCTTGCACCCCCCACCTCAGGATATCCTACTCATTCTCTCCCAGAATCACCACTGCCCTCCCTTTCCTCCTCCCCAGTCGAATCTTTCCCACACCTGTCCTGTTCCTCACAGTCTGGTGAAGTGGTAACGACCTAACTCTTACCCCAAAGGGAACACAGGGGCTCCCTCTTCCATTCCAGGGGCATCCACATGAACCCGCACGAAGTTCTGAATGATTTCCTGCATGTCCCCGAATTGAAACAGTGGCTGGAAGCAAGATTTATCTAAAGAGAACCCACATCACCTCAACAATAGAATCAGACAGGGAAACATGTGCCCCAGTCAGAACTCACCCTTCTTTTCATGCCACAGACTAGGAGAGAACTTCTCCTTCCCACACTGACCCCTCCCCTCCCTCTGAGTTTCTACCCTTCCTCCACAGCCTCTTTCCAGACAGGAGTGGGAGACGAATGAAGGTCCTTACAGTTGAGTCCCACATCATGGTAGGTAAGGATCGCTGGGCGTTTGGGTTTGGGGGTGCCATAGACAGTGAAAGTGACAGAGCCATACGGTGTCTCCACAGAGTGAGTCTGCAGGAAAACAGGGCACCAGGAGCTAGGCTCAGAGGAGACGAGGCCAGAAAAGGAGCAACACCAAGGTCAGGAGGCTGGGAGTGGGCGGGCAAGGGGGAAAAGGGAACAAAGAATTAAAAACAGGATCAGCAAGAACTGAGGAAAACATGGCACTGAAAGATGAGTTTGAGGATAAAAAAGAATAATGAAGATTAGAGAGAGAAGAATGGGGGGAAGAAGGGAGAGGGGAGAGATAGGGAAGGGAAAGGACAGAATAGAAGGAAAGAAAACGAAGAGAGAAGGGCCAAGCAGAGGCCATCTTTCTACTGAGGAATAGGAGAGCCCCTCCTCCCACCTTGGGACTGCCCCCACACTGTTACCTGTCCCTGGTCCAGGAGGATTTGGGCAGCTAACTCAGCCTCCTGGAAAGACACACACAGATACACACAAAAACACACGACCATGTGGTGTCCCAGATGGAGAGACAGACAGACAAAGAGAGGCAAGTAAAGACCAACAGAGACCAAAGACAGAAAAAGATTGACAAAGAGAGACATGGAAAGGATGAAGGTTAGTGTAGTGACAAGACAATGGCCTGACTCCCAATAGTAGTGTATGGGGAGAGAGACTAGGGTAGAGGTGGAGAAAGTAGTGGTGTGGGTTAAAGTAAGATCAGTAGGCTTAGGAAGTTAGAAGGCAAGGGGGATGCTTAGAGGTCTCGAATTTGGGCATGGGAGTCAAACGGTCTCTAATAACCTTGGCCGCCTCAGGCGTCTGTCCTGGCAGCAGTGGCTTCTCCTCTGTGATCTGCACCTCCTGCAGCTCCGCCATGATGGCCTGGCAGGATGAGGAAACGAGACTGGGAAGTTGTCTCCACATCCCCACATCTCCTCAAACACCAGGCTTCCTCTCTCAGCACAGGAAGATGCAGGGAACAGAGGGAGCCAGGGGTTGAAGACTACTCCAGAACACGCAGAGGGCCTTTCCTGCCCCCAGCTCCATTTCCAGGCTGATTGGTGGAAACTTTGGAAGAGGAATCAGGACACCGCTTCTCTTGATACTCACCATCCCCACCACCACCCTCAACACCCACTCCTCCAGACCCCCTCCCTCCTCTGCCCTGGACCAAAATATCAGGGTGGGGCAGAAGCGTAGCTCAGATTTCCCAGGCTATCTTTAGGGTCTATTCCACACTCTCAGGTAGGGAGTGAAACTCGTAGCTCAGTGACTGAATATTCTAAAGGACAGGGTACCAAAAGACAGGATTTTGAGAGCTCATAATTGACCATGACCTTCAAGTAAAGCCCCAAGGTCGGCAGCTCAA
Source organism: Colobus angolensis palliatus (assembly GCF_000951035.1). NCBI lineage: Eukaryota > Metazoa > Chordata > Mammalia > Primates > Cercopithecidae > Colobus > Colobus angolensis. The sequence continues at coordinate 7,121,062 of NW_012122709.1, read as the reverse complement.
AGGAAAGGGGGCTAAAAATGACCAAAGTAGCATGACCAAAGGGTGAGGTGGGAAAAACAACATAAAAGGGACATCTGTCCAACCAACCCAATGCCTCCCTTACTCCCAAGACTCTTCCTCCCGACTCTGAATAAACTCCGTAAGTTCAACATCAGCGGGTGAGGAGCAGAGCACCTGGACAGACCTGCACAGGAAGGAGCCTGCAGCCTGCGAGGTGGGGTCACTTACTGGGCTCCTATTGGCTGGATGCAGTGCGATTAGGGGTCAGGGTTCTCACTCCTGACTCTGGGGTCTGAGAAAACACAGCAACGAGGTGAATGACATGGGAGACAGACCCGGGGTCTTTTAGTGACAGAAAGCCTCAGCCAAGACCCAGACTCCCAGGGTCATCAACCTCCGCGGGTCACTAACCCTCCCCAGTGTCTACTCCTGAGTCCAGAGAACACGTCCTCTCTAGGCTCGAGCCGGAATCAATACAGGCTACAGGGGCATCAGTTCAGGCTGCGCGGAGGAGAGAAGGAAGTGCTGATGTGGAGGAAACCTCCGGATTCGAATCCCGGCTCTGCAACTCCCAGTGTGACCTTGCCCCAGTTAGTTACTACATTTGGCCTCAATTTTCTGTCGGCAGGGGGACTAAACGCGGGGGACTAGGGGATCCCCAAAATTTTTGACAGCTCTCCAGTAAGAGGAGGGTGGCAGAGCATGGCTGTTTCCCTCCACAATATAAAAACAAACACAACGCTTGGTGCCGTCGCTTCTCTCCTTTACCCAGTCTCCGTGTAGGTCCCACGAGTGGAGAAAGGGAGAGGAGGGCGGTCCCACAATCTCCTCCCGGTCTCCCCCGACGGCCCGCGAAGGCAAGCGCCATCGGGAAGGGATGGGTAGGACAGAGGGGACTGGCCGGGCCCAGCATCCGGAACCCGTCCCTACGAGTCCCTACGCAGCCGGTCCGCGTGGAGACGGACACCCTTGCGTGGCTGGTGCCAAGCGCCCCGGACCTTACACACAACCTCGCGCGCACCCCAAACACGCCCTGCCGCTCTCGGAGCCTCAGCCTTTGTACGCAGCAGCCGAGCGTCCCCTCAGTGCCGGCCCCTTCCCCTGAGCCGCCAGCTCCAGGGGACGGGGATCAATCACACCGCCCACCTACCCGGCTGGCGCCTTCCAGGCCCTGCGGCCGCTCGCCTGCCCCTCCCCCTACCTGCTGCCGCCGCTGCCGCTTCCACCTTCACTTGCCTTTGACTCGGGCCCGCCCCGGCTCGGGCTCCCAGCAGACCCGCCCCCAGCCCGCCCCAGCCCGCCCACGGGCGCTTGGCTCCCCGCTGACCCGCCCCAGACCCCCAGTAAACACGCCCCACCTTTCACCCCGCCCAGACTGCCGCTCAGGGAGGAGTTGTGCTGGGCCCCGGGGGCAGGGGACGGGGGACGGGCGGCTAGACGCTTCCAGGCTCCGCTCGAGCTCACCATAACATTCCCCCCACCCCCCGCACTGGGGCGGTGTGGGGAGTGCGGGGATCCCTCAGCACTGCGAGGGATCCCTCGGCTGCCCTCAGCACCGCCCCCACCCATGACCTGGATCTGCAATTCGCACTCTGGCTCCTTCCTTCGCCCCCAGACTCAGTGGTGGGAACCGGTAGTGGGGAGACGAACCCGGGATACTGACACCCCACGAGTTCGAATCCCCTCTCCCGAACACAGAGAACTAGATTAAGAAAGGAGGAGGTGGGCGGGACCGCCGCTGACGAGGCGGGGGTCTCGCCCGGTGGCAAGGGCAGGTGTGCCGGCGCCGAAAGGGGGCACGGGGGAACGTCGAGGGCACAGGAGTTCCGACTCCCTAGTGCCCAGAGTCCTGGTACCTCTCCTCTCTTTGCTGCGTCCCGACGCCTGCTCTCCGGCTGCTCCGGGAGAAGTTGGACAACAAGGCGGGGAGGGGGGGCGGGGAATGCGGGGGGCCGCTATAAATAGAGGGCGATCGCGGGCGGACGCGGGGGGGTGGAGAGGATGGCCAACAGGGACTCTGGGGTCAATGCCTCAAGGGGCGACGGGGGAGGGGCCAGGGACCCCCAGAGGCTCTGACTCCTGGGTAAACAGGCGCAGGGGCGGAGTTAACCCTGCGGGGGTGGAGTAGGGGCTTGGGTAGGACGCAGTGTCCCGGGCTGGGACCCAAGAGACCCTGTGGCTTCGCTGCTAACCCCTCCCAGTCCGGCCCAGAAAAGGAGACCAGCTCAGGCCCGCTGAATCGCAATGCCCAGGCGATGGTCTCAGGGACTGCCGCGTCCCTCTCGGTGCCCGAGTGGGTTTGCCACTCTAGACTTCACACACACACACACACACACACACACACCCCAGATGAGCCCTCCTTGTGCCCCTCAGAGGAAGGCTGCCTGGAATGAGATGGTTGATTAGATAATGTGGCTTAAGGGAATTCGAAGTTGTTTAGGCAAAAGGAAACCTGACTGAATTTCTCCCCACCTGCCCCCCTTGTAGCTCCCCCAATCCCAGGATCATATCCACCCCAACCCCCTTCAAACTGGTTCCTGAGTTGCCATTTCGGGGGCCGGGCGCCAAGCCAGTCAAGAACAATGGCCAATGGAACTTGAGCTGCCAACTGCAACACCAGCACCGACTGCCCCCCCAAGACCCCCAAGTTCCCCTGCCCCCTCCTGCCTGGGAACCACCCTCCCACCACCACCCTCACCACCCGCAATACCCCTCCCATCCAAGGAACATCAATGCCCCTTTCATCCCCACTTGGCAGGGTCTACTGGAAAGAAGGAGAGGCCAAGAGGGAGGAGGTGACCCAGAGTAGGAGAACTGGTCGGGCTAAAACCCAGCCTTCAACAACCCCAAACCTAGGGCCCCCCCTACATTCCCCAATTTGGAGCACCCAACTTTTCTTCTATTCCTTTCTCCCACTCCCTTTATAACTTTTTCCCGAGAAACTGGCACAGAAGCTGGGTGCCCTGGCTCCTCTCCTAGGCCCCTCTTCCCTCTGGATGTCAGTTTAACACTCTCCTGGACAAGGAAAAGCCTGCTGGAATAAGGATCATAACTAAAGGTGCAGAAGACAGAAGAGATCTCACCAGCCCCAGAGGAACCTGGGGAGAAGGAGAGCCTGGAGTGAGAACTTTTGTCTGCAGGTTTTCTTTGTCGAAAGTAGTCTTACTTGGAGTGGGGGAGGGAAGGACCTGAAGGTTCCAGCATCTAAATTCGTCTCTGGGTCAGGATGACTCAGGGGGAACCTGATAAGGGGCCACGCAGGGGCGCAGGGCAGGCAGGAGGTGGGAAATTTCCACTGAGATCCATTGGCTTCCTAGACATAGGGGTCCCACCCAGTCTGCTGCAGGCAGAGGTAAGGCTGGTTCTACCCTAAGATAGGGTTCTTCCATGTCAGAGCAGCTCCCAGCCCGACCAGGGTGTAAGTGTTGCAAGGACAGTCTCTCTAAACTCTTTCCCTTTGGCCAGAGCAGCTTCAAACTATACCTTCAACTAAGCAACAGTTTTAAGTATCTGTTATGTGCAAGCCACTGTGTAGATGAAATTCAAAGTATGAGTCTGTTCACACCCTCTCTAGACATTTGTGATGAGAAATGACACTTTGACATTTGTCAAGAGAAGGTACAAACACAGGACAAGTTAAGAAAAATTATGTATATATAAGATCAATCATCTGGACAATAAGTCCTGTAGCAGTAGTTTCCCACCCTTCTCGAGTGGGAGATCAGAGATTTCCAACCCCACGTAATAGTTTTTGTATCCCCTGATGGAGAAAATACAAACTATGAATTCATCAATACTTTGAAGTAAGTTTCTGTCACGTCTGTAAATGTAGTAATACCTACACATGCAAGGCGTGTTATTTACTCAGTCCACACTCACTATACATATAGATTCTAGGGCTCTTTGCAAGATTTCAGAAATCCTCATGCCAGGAGGCTGTGGCCCACAGTCTAGAAACCATTTTCTTACTATAATTCAGAGAAGGAAAAGGGCTTTGTTCCTAGGGTGAACCACCAAGATGAGAAGTGCAACCATGGAATACTTGAGTGGGCGTGAGGGGCATTCTATCCAGGCAGAGAAAGAGCATGAGGGACAGTCTGGAGGCAGAAACACTTGGGTTACTTTGGAGAACTGAATAGTAGCTTCCCATATATTATCCCCTAATACCATAAGGTTAGTGTTATTGTCCTCGCTGTACAGATGAGAAAATTGAAACTCAGAAATGTTTAGTGCCCAAGTCCACTCAGCTAGTAAATGACATATCTAGGATTCATTTTCCCACCCAGATCCATTCCACTCCAGGGACTATGCTCCTTCCACTACCAAGTAGCCTGTCAAGCGTGTAGCAGTTAGGCCGTATGACCCCAGCTGAAGAATAATCTGGTTCTTAGGGTTTTTGTTTTGGGTTTTTTTTTTTTTTCTTTGAGATGGGGTCTCATGCTGTCAGCCAGGTGGGAGTGCACTGACATAATCCTAGTTCACTGCAGCCCCAAATTCCCGGGCTCAAGCAATCTTCCCACTTCAGCCTCCTGAGTAGCTGTAGCTGGGACTACAGGTGCATGCCACCACTCGCAATTAATTTTTTTATTATTATTTATTTATTTATTTAGCGACAAGGTCTCACTTTGTTGGCCTCCCAAAGTGCTGGAATTATAGGCGTGAGCCACTGTGCGCTGCCCAAGAATAATGTTGATGAGAGGTGGGTGATGTTTGGTAGGGTAGATTGGGGCCTAGTTAGTTGTACAGGTCCTTGAATGCTAAGCGAGAAGATTTAGCAATGAGAAGCTGTAGTATATCTTGAGCCATAGAATGTTTCTGAGCAGGAGTAATAAAAAATACTGCTTTGTGAAAATTAATCTGATGGGGAGGAGGTTATAGAGATGGATTATGGGTGAGTGGGAGTGAAGAATTAGATTTAGGAAAGAGATCATTTAGAAGCCAGAGTAATCATCCAACTATGAGATGATAAGAACTTGAATAAGGGTGGAAGTAATAGGAATGGAAAGAAAGGAGTAGATTTGTAAGACAAAGAAAAAAATAGAAATTGGTGGCATTATTAGATGGGAAAAGGAGGAAAGTCACTAGTCTCATTGCTCTGTTTTAGGATCCATGAGGTTCGTCTATCTGTAGGGCTTCTGGCCAGAGAAAAGGCCGAAGAGAGAAAACCCTGAGGAACATCTTTGACCTGCATAGAAACTTATCTAAAGATTTTCAGAGTCTGAGCCTCACCCTCAGTCCATCCCAGTTTTATCCTGAGCTGTCCACATCTGTTACACTCCAAGGCCTACTGGACCCAACACTGGAAGCCATTTAAAGTTTCTATTGAGAGTGACCTTTTAAAGCCAGTGGGATTCTCTATGCTACACTTGAGCCTGGAGACTAGAAAAAATGCCAGCCTGTTTTCATTAACTGCTATGGTCTGAATGTTTATGTTGTCCCCAAATTCATATATTAAAATCCTAACTCCCGGCCGGACGCAGTGGCTCACACATGTAATCCCAGCACTTTGGGAGGCTGAGGCAGGTGGATCACTTGAGGTCAGGAGTTTGAAACCAGCCTGGCCAACATGGCAAAATCCCATCTCTACTAAAAATGCAAAAATTAGCTGGGCACAGTGGCTGGGCTAATCCCAGCTACTGGGGAGGCTGAGGCATGAGAGTCGCTTGAATCCTGGAACTGGAGGTTGCAGTGACCCAGGATCATGCCACTGCATTCCAGCCTGGGCAACAGACAGCGAGACTCCGTCTCAAAATAAATAAATACATAAATAAATAAAATAAAATCCTAACTCCCAAAGTCATGGTATTAGGAGATGGGGCATTTTGGGGGGTGATTTAGTTTTATGAGGGCAGAGCCTTTCTGAATGGGATTCATACCCTTATAAATAGGCCCAAGGGAACTCATTCACCCCTTTGACCATGTGAAGACACAGCAAGAAGGTACCGTCTATAGACCAGAAAGCAGCCCTCACCAAACACTGAAACTGCCCACACCTTGATATTAGACTTGTCAGCCTTCAGGACTCTGAGAAATAAATGTCTGTTGTTTATAAGCCACCCAGTTTATGATATTTTGTTATAGCAGCCCAAACAGACTAAAACAACTTCCCTGGGCTCACCTCAACTTCTGTTGTGGGGCAGAGCATAAGGCAATTTGACTGGGACCCAGAGGATGGGTAAGCTTGGCTGAAATGATGGAAATGTGATCATCCGAATAGGTCAGAAAGTTGGCAGTTTGCTCAATTCAGCATGCAAGATAGGGAGACCAAAAGCCCCCTCCTTTGAAGGCAAGGGCAGTAGCTGGGACCAGAAGTGATGTCACATAACCACTGCTGAGGTCATAGAAACTTCTCTCTCCTCCCTCTGTCTCCTCATTGCAACAGCCAACTGGCTACCACATATCTGCACACACTTAAATACAAAGGCCAGGAAGGGTCAGATCACCGTCCAGGTAATCTTAGGTACATAAAAGAGGTGGGGGAAAGAGAGGATCATTCAGTAGGTAGGATCCATATTAGTATCTCCAGTGCTGGGAAGGGGAGACTCATGCTGTAGTTGTGTAGGTGCAGTGGGAGCTGGGAGGGAGAGAGGAGACACCAACAGGGAAGAGGGGAGCTGTTCCTGTTGCTGACTGATTTTACCTTAACACTCATCCTCTTTACTCCACAGTCCTCCCTCCCCCTCCTCCTTCACCCCCAAGTCTCTCCCACGACTGCCCTCCCCCACCTCTAGCTGATCATGGCATCAGAGGCAGAGAAAACATTCAATCGGTTTGCTGCCTTTGGAGAATCATCAAGCAGTGGCACTGAAATGAACAACAAGAACTTCTCCAAGCTGTGCAAAGACTGTGGCATCATGGATGGCAAGATGGTCACCTCCACAGATGTGGACATCGTGTTCAGCAAAGTCAAGTGAGGAGCCAAAGATGTAGGGGTGGGGGTGAGAAGAAAGTACAAGGTAGTTGGCCATGGAAGGGTTCATGTGGCGGAACATTTGCAGTGGGCCTACTAAGCACCACAGGGTACCTGGCACTGTGCTATTCTTTGTCATCGAGACACTTACTGATAGGACAAAAGAGGACAAATCTGAGTGAGGTAAGAGTTGGACCTTGGAAGGTAATTCGTTCATGCTCCAAAGTTTCTGGATATCTGTCTAACTGACCAGGGCCAAGAACGCCCGAACCATCACGTTTCAACAGTTCAAAGAGGCAGTGAAGGAACTGGGCCAGAAGCGCTTCAAAGGGAAGAGTCCAGATGAAGTCCTGGAGAACATTTATGGACTCATGGAGGGCAAGGACCCAGCCACCACTGGCGCAACTGTGAGTGACAGTCTTCATCCCCTTGACCCTACTTCCCTAAATCCCCATTGTTCCAGTCTACCCTCCCTAACCCTGCCAACTGTGTGACTGTAGAGACAGGGAAGAAACAGACTTTAGAGATCATCTAGATATTCCAGAAGTCAGGAAAATGTGGCCCAGAGAAGGGAAGTGACTTGCCCAAGGTCCATGGCTATTTTAATAGTGGATTTAGACTAACTTCCAAGTGTCCAGTGTCTGAGCCAGGCAGGTAGGGTTTGGTGGCTTTTGGAGGACATTAGTGTAGAGGATTTGGTACCTGATGCCCACTCTTCTTTCAGTTCTTATTTAGGGTTTAATCTCAGGCCTCCTGCCTCTCACCTACTCCCTTTTTTAATTGTCCCATCTGAACTAAAAGCTCTTTCTACAATGGATATTGGGTTGGGGAGTGGGAGTGAAGTCCTCTGGCAGCAACCTAGTCATAATAACTCCTCTGGAAACAAAAAAAAAACCACCCTCCCTCTGCACACGCCACACTCATTCCCACATCACACTCCTCCTCCCCCACGAGTGAATGGCTCTTACCAGAGTTTCTGCCCACAGCTGCATCTGGGCCCTAAGAAAGCAGCACCCCATGCCAGTGGCAGAGCAAGAGCTCCAAGCACTTGTTCTAAGTATCTCTGGCCATCTTTGGGGAAGGGATATGACAGGGTAAGGAAAGGAAGAGGGTTCAGATCCATTCTCTGGCTTGCAGAAAGCAACAACAGTGGGTGCAGTGGACCGTTTGACAGACACCAGCAAGTACACCGGCACCCACAAGGAGCGCTTTGATGAGAGTGGCAAGGGCAAGGGCATTGCTGGACGGGAAGTGATGAATGACAACACAGGCTATGTGAGTGGTTACAAGGGTGCTGGCACCTATGATAAGAAGAGCAAGTAAGGAGGAGCTTCATCTTAGCCCACTAGCCCCCTGATCCTGCATGTTTAACACCAGGGAACTTGGAAAATAATAAACATCTGTGTGTGCAGCAGCTAAAAACTCTGTCTATGAGGGACAGATGGGCCTACTAGTGTAGAGAGAGGGAGAAGAGGCAGCGCAGGAGTGTGGGTTCTCAACAACAAACCCTTCACTCTGCTTAGCCTTATGCCTACCAGCCATCAGTTAGCATTCCTCCTCAACAGTTGCTTCCAAGAACAGGATGGAAGAATGTGTTTGGAGTTAAGAGATGAACCAGATGTGGAAGTTAAAGTATTTGCTACTTGTGTTCACATATTACTGATATTCACCTCTTCACCCCCACCCCCCAAAAGGGTGTAGCAGTTCCTGATGTGATGGACTATGACTGTATCACGTATTAGATCCTTCCCTGTCCCTCCACCTTCCTCATCTGTTGCAGTTCAGGTATTTTGGGTGGAGAAGTAGAAGCCAGCTAAGGTGGCCTGACTTCTATTACAAATTTGTTCCAGAGCTGGGGTAATGGGAGAGTCTATTTTCAACACCCAGCCTAGCACTAAGTTTTACCCCACATCACCTCCATCATGGTGCACATGGGACAGAAGAGCTTACAGACTGCTGCTAAGGGTAGCTCAGGAAGATGGCCAGATGGGGGAGGCTGCCAGGAGCAGGAGTTCTGGGGCACTGAAGAAAAAGCAATTAAATCACAAAGGAGTCAGGTGTGTGTTCTTAATTTTTTATTTTGAAATGATTATGGATTCACAGGAAGTTACAAAAAAAATAGTACAGAGGGGTCTCGTGTGCCCTTCACCCAGTTTCCTCCAATGGTTACATCTTACGTGCTCAGATGTGGTTTTAGAAATTTATGTTTGATTAGAGCTGGGCCTGCCTCATTCCCTGCCTGGTCAGGGGCAGACTCTGGAGTCTGGGGGATTTGGGAGGAGCTTCTGGAAGAGAAGGGAAGTAGGAACCTCTGCGGAATGGGTGAGAGAAGATACCTTGAAATGCCAGTGAGCCAAGGTAAGAAGACTGGAAGAAAAAGAGGTTGGAAAAAGGAAGGCAGGGTGACTAAGGTCATGGGGAGTGTGGGGGAGAGACAGTCCTAGGCTCCATAGTAAGAGGAAAGAGGAGAGGACAGTTATGTGAAGGGAGAAACAATGATTTCACAGAGAGAAACAGGCTGGAAACTGGGGGTTGTGGGGAAGTGAGGCTAACATGAGTCTGAAAGCCTCAGGGAGGTTCCTATAGCTAGCCATATCCCCTGAGGAGGTGGGTGAGTGGAGGGAATTATAAGGGAACTGGGGGAGGCTGAGATGAGAAGGGTGGTGGGGATGGGGAGGTGAGACTTGGAGCTGGTGCCTGTTGCCATGGTGTGAGCTGAGGCCCTGGGCCTCCATCCAGGACTTAGGATCTGGCCCAGTGGGTGGACAGTCACTGCCAACTGGACACAGTCAACTTCTTGGGTGGGTTTTACTGTCTCTGGGAGAGGGAGGATGATGAGGAGGTGGGGGTGAAGAGGGAGTAAACAAGCTGGAAAGAACCTAGAAGATAGCACCACTTTGTATGGTGATCAAAGCCCTGGACATTTTTCCACCCACCTGGTCTCTTGGGAGGGGACCCTGCCTGCCTCAGAAGTCAGGAAGAAAGTCTTGTTACAGGGATCAGAGTGTGGAAATGGAGACAGGCTGGTCTGTGGTGGTAGAGGTTGGGGAATGACTCAGGAATTAAACTCCCGAATAGAGATCGATGATACCTATTGGATCAGCTTCATACTTGCGGGAGCAGAGTAGGTAGAGCTTCTGGTTGGTCAGGGCACTATCGTAGTAGCAACTGGTGGGTGGCTTTTGGTGGCTCAGGGAGCAGACCGTGATGGGGAAGGAATCCTCGGTGAGCGTGCAGTATTCATTGTAATTATCACAGAAGCTGTCACTATACTTGCAGAACCTCTGGATGACCTTCCAAGGGGCATGTATCACATAATGGATCTTTGGGCAATCCGAATTTTGCACCTTGCCCCGCATATAGGACATCAGACCATTACAATAGCCCTGGAAACCCTTTGGGAAGGTAACCCTGGGATAGTCAATGTTTAAGGCATAGAAGTTCTTTTTGCCAATCTGCGTCTTGATGTCCATGACCAGAGTTGGCCCTAGAACAAGCTGAAGGAAAAGGAGCCGGGTCACAGCTGGTGCCATTCCTCCTGCTGGTAGAGTTAAGGTGGTTGGGGGCAGCAGTGGGCCTGGAGTGACTGTCTGCCACATCCCAGAGCCTCCAGCATTCCCAACCCAACAGTACTTTAGAGATCATCTCACCCATAACCGAGTTCTCATGACCCAGAAAGAGGAGGTGCTTGCCCAAGGCCACCCAGCCAACCACCCAGCTGAAGGTGAAGCCACCCCACCTTCAGCCACCCCTGCTCCCTTGGTCCGCCACAGAAATCTCAGCCTCTGCAAAGTTTGTGAACTGCAACACTTGCAGAATAAGAGCTCTAACTGGCCTTGGGTGACAGACTCTTCCCAATTATCCTTGGGCCCCTGGCACTCCTGCTAGTAAAAAATGCAGAGAAGAAAGGAGCAGACTGACCTGATAATTCTCTGGCAGCTGGGAGAAAGGACAGGAGCTGAAGACAGCTGGGTAGGGATGGGTATTCTTCTTGCGGAGGCCAAGACAGTCAGGAGATGAGAAGAGGCTAGAAAGGTTTCTGAGTAAAGATCAGTCTGGGAGAAAGGAATGTCCCCTGAGCTTGATGAGCCCCTGTGCTGAGGGGGTTGGATGGGTGGGAGGAAAGAGGCATTGCTTTCTGGTCTCCTCCTCTACAGTGTCATTGGAACACTTACTTCCAACCTCCCTACCAAAAGTTCCTAAGTGTCTGGGCTTTCTTTGATGTTTTCTCTGTTCCGTAGCCTGTGCTCTCATGGCAAGGTGAGTAGGAAAGCACTGTTATGTTTCTGAGGAACAAAGTGCTTCTTATTCCTGACCCTCAGAGAACAAAGTGTTCGCCACTTTGTCATCCCACTCACGGGAGCCCAGGAGGGCATGTACTCAGGGGCCTCCCACCAAAGTGCTGGGCTGAGAATCAAAGACCTCCATGTGGACTCCCCACAGTCCCTATCGGCCTTACTCCTGTCACACCCACAACCCTCACCTGTGACCTCAGGCCTTGTCAGAGTCTGAGCACTACTGGAAATCTCTGCATGCTGACTCTGAAGCCTCAAACTTGGCAGGTTGGATTTGAAAGCATAACCTGAACATGAAAAGCTGTGGATGCCAGAGCCTGGCGTGATCTGTTTCTTACTGTTGGTTGGTCTCTGAGTGGTTTGCCATGCTGGGGAAAGGGCCACACTCCTATCTTTTTCATCAACATCTTCCCTTTCATCACAATCAAAGAGCTAACTAGCTCCCTGGAGCCTGCTAGCCCTCACTCTTGACTTCCACAGGTCGCTCAGCCTTGTCTGTCTGCAAAGTGTCTTCCAGATTTGGGGTCTCCTCTTAGGACAGCCTTTTTACCTTTGCTGGACAGCAGAAAAGGGGAGTCAGAACACAGAAAGCTGAGTGCTCCAAGGCCCCCAATATAGCTCAGGAGGAGGGAGTAAAGCCGCAGAGAGACAGATTGGTGTTCCTCATGTACAACCCCCTAAACTGGCACTTTCCGACAGCACAAACTACAGTCCAAAATGGAATCCATCTTCCCCACAACTTGTTTCTCTTCCTGTGTTGTCTATCTCAGTTTCCCTGGTTACCTATGCAAGAAACCTGAAAGTGATCCTAGACCCCGCCACCTCCCCAATTCCAGCTATGGGGAGGCAGTCCTGCATGGTGGTGAAGATCAAGGCTTTTGAGTAAAACAGACCAGGAATTGAATCCTGCCTCTGCAGCTTATAAGCTGCACACCATCTGTCTGTTTACTAAACCACTGAAAGCTTCCTTGTTTCATCTGTTCATGATGATAGTATTTTTTACCTCATGGCGGTATTAGGATCCATTAAGATGTATATCAAGAGTTTTTAGACCAGTGCCTGGCACATGGTGAGTCCTCAGTATGAGCCTGAGTCCATCAGTCACACAGCCCTGACAATCTTAAACTTTTCCCAAGCCCATCTCTTCCATTCTTATTTCTGTCTCAGCAGATGCTCTTGTCTCTCCTGGACACCACACACACTCCAACTCCAGTAAGACTCAACTCAAGTATATATCTGATTCAACTTCAAGAGAAAAAAATGCAGTCCCTTCTTTCGTCTAAAACTCTGCAATAGCTTGTTTCTCATAGGGTAGGGGTGCCCAATCTTTTGGCTTCCCTGGGCCACATTGGAAGAAGAATTGTCTTGGGCCACACATAAAATACACTGTCACTAATGACAGCTGATGAGCTTAAAACATGCAAAAAAAATTCATAATGTTTTAAGAAAGTTTACGAATTTGTGTTGGACTGCATTCAAAGCCATCCTAGGCCACATGTGGCCCACGGGCCATAGGTTGTACAAGCTTGTCATAGGGTATAGTCCAAACTACATCTCACAGGACATAAGACTTCCCATGATCTTGCACCTGCCCATGTGTGCAACTGCGTCTGCATCCCTGCTTTCTTCCCACCTTGTCCCCACCTCCTCCATGCCCTATCTCTTGCTGTCTCCTCTATCTGGAACCCTGCTGCTGCACCACTCCTTCTCACCCCCATCGATCTCATGGTGCTAGCTCATAGAAAGACTCAACACAGAGGTCCCACTTACAAAGCCTCTGGTTGGAAGGCCTCCCCAAGGAAGTGGGCACAGCCAAGCAAGTGAGGAGAGAGCCTACATGGGCAGGTGGCTCATCTGTATTCTTCAGGCTGCTCAACAAGACAACACTGAGTGGGTGCCGATGCAGGGTGTTGCCTGAGCCTGGCTGACTCAAGCCTTTGCTTTGAGGAAGCCAACCACATTGTGGTCCCTGCCTTGAATCATGCCACCTCTTCCCTGGTCCCTCAAGGCTGCAGCTTCCCTGAGAATAGAAAGGGACTTTTTATACCTTTTGGTCTTCCTCTTCCTTCATTCCCCACCCACCCATCACTGCTCTTCACTCCCCACACCCAACACCACTCACTTCTGCCAGACAATTACAGAAACTGAACAGCACGTTATAGAGGAAAGCATTCAGAACTTAAATGATATAATGATAATGAGCCTTTGGGTTCCCAACTGCAATCCTGGTGATCTGTTCCCTAAAATCCTATCCTAGAGGTGCTGATGCATAAGATTACTTCATCCATTCTGACATCCTCATCATTGGTGTCATGTGCTCTGTAAGCCTGAGATTAGTGGGATTGTTGTCCCATTACACTGGGTTTTACATACTCAAGCATTACCCTAGGGATGAAAAACTAAGTTCTAGAGGGACAGTGGCTTGCTCAAGGTCACATGTCTAATTCAGTAGTTCCAGGGACAATTGGATAATGTCTGGAGACAGTTTTGGTTGTCACAACCAGGACTTGCTACTGGTCTGTGGCCAGGGATATTGCTGAACATCCCACAGTTCACAGGATAGCTCCCATAACAAAGAATTATCCAGACCAAGATGTAAATAACACTGACGTTGTGAAGCCCTGGTCTAAATAATTAGCTAATCAAATTTCTTAACAAAAGCAGACTTACTTGTATCTTATGTATTAATGAAAATGATAAACATCTGGGACTTCAAAATATTTTTGTTAAACAAATGTTGATTGTAATGGTGCTCATTCTACCAGCAAAATGTGTATTGATAGTTCACCATTGAAACAATAACTGAGTTGTTTTTCCTGTAAAGATGACCCTCTGCGTGTAATCATTTACACATTCTCCCCCTGCCCTCCCCAATGGTAAGCATTTATAGAACAACTGGCTAGGGTGGCAGGTGCAAGGGTGACTCCCTATGACTGAGGAGAACCCCAAAATTTTGCCCTGAGTGGGCTCACCATGATCTCATTGCCATTACCCTTTGCCCTGTCCAATTCAAGTTGCTCAAACAATATACTGTGTCATGGACAGTTCCTGAGCTGTCCTTGAAACCGAAGGATTGCCTCAGCCATCTCAACCTTCTTCTGGTAGCATCACCTCGAACCCAGGGCTGAAGTCCAAAAGCTGCATTGTCAGTTCCTCATCTGCTAACCATCTCTGTGGGCTGGTAGCAATCCCATCTCAGACTGGAATCACTGAGGAGCAGACAGAATGCCTTCTAAAAGTTGAATCAGTTAGGGTCACTTATATGCAAGGCATTATGCTATATACTGTGAAATGTGCAAAAGAAGTGTAACTGGTGGTCCCCGTGTTGTGGGAATTGACAGTCTAAGAGAAAGATAATACATTACATATGAAGAAATAACCAGTGATTCAAGGCAGAAAATTATACATTCTGAAGACAGTAAATGCTGTAGGAATTTAGAGGTGAGAAAGATGTTTCTGAATTGGGAGGGTCAGAGAAAGTTTTCCTCAGGGGTAACCCTAACTTGGAAATGGATCTCATGGTGAAGTTAGAAGTTAAGTGGAGATAAAGAGGATTATGAAAGACATGTTTGAAAAATGGGGGGAAACCAGTCTGGCTGGGGTTGAGGCACTCAGTGGGAGAAAAGTCAGAGATAAAGTTAGAAAGACAGGTTTGCCCGATTGTAGCAGACCCTGATTACCAGGCTAAGGAAATGATACTTTGCTCTGTACATAAATGGGGAGCTGGGAGGGCTTGTGAGACAAGGCTTCAGTGAACCCCCGAATCAGTTTCCTCTTTCCTCCATCCTGACTTGTCTAAATGCATTGGTCTGGGAGCCAAGGATTCCAAACTTCTGTCAGTGCTGCCTCCTCCTGACCCACAGCTGTTCCAGGAAAGGTCATGGGAATTGAAGGACCTGAAGCAAGTCCCACATCTGATCTCAACTTGCTGTATGTTTCACTTTCTCAGTCTACAAAAATGAGCCCATTACCTTTATTTATCAAAGGACCAACAAAATTAGGATAACAGAACTTGGATCTGCTCTTGCTTGGAAGGAAACTCTCATGGGCTTTCCATTGGTATCCAGAGGCTGTGTGGAACTCCGGAAGGCAGAGAGGCTTGGCTCTGAAGGGTAGGCACCAATCCAGGCCCAGCTCTCCTCTCTCCCTTCCCCCTTCACTCCCTCCCAGCACAGGCGAGAGGAAGCAGCAGCTGTTGTCCTGCGGGGAAGACAGGCAGAGGTCCACCTGGCACTGTTGGGATTTTCACAACACCCGCCCCAACTTAAACACACACACACAACAGCAGCCTAAGGAGAAGCTGGGCCAACAGCAGTGACTTCGACGATAGAATGAGAAGGAAGCAGGGGTAGAGACTGCTGGTGTAAGGGACTTTTTCTTCCCTTCTGTCTTCTCTCCCACCATTTTGTCTTCTGCTCTTGCTCTCTCTAAGTCTTTCTTCTCCCTCCTGTGAAACTCCTGAACCAGTCCCTGGCCTGATGCCTGAATCTTTTTCTTCTTCCTAACCTTATCCCCCTTCCTCCATCTTTTTCTGTTGCCCCATGAATGCAGTGAAGGCAAAATAGCAAAATTAGCCTACCGAGTGCAAGATGAAGCAGATCTTGGAAGCTGGATAATTTGGGCACACAAACAGAATCACTTCCCTTATCCAAATAATTGAGGCAAAACAAAGGTTTCAGTTGAATTGCACATATGGTAGGTTCAAGTCTATTTCAATTTTCATGTGCAAACTTAAACCTTTACTCTCTTTTCCCTTTGGACTGAGGCAGTAGGGCCATGTTTATTTCACTTTCACACAGTCCTAAGGCAGCCTTCTACACAGCCCAGCATACTCGAGTTGAAGAACAAACTAGGATAATTACAATGTCAGGAAAACACAAGTGCAGAGGGAAGTTTAAATCATGGCTTGAAAACATCTCACTCTAGAATAATGAGAAGTAGAAAGGAGACCAAGCTAGGCATTCAAATGAGCTTGCAGCCTTCCGCCAAGCCTCCATTCCAAAGGCTAGACTGGCCTGTGCTGATACACATTTGATACACAGCCTGGTTTAAACCATGGGTTTTATCTCCTAACATTCATGTTTCTACAGCAGCTGGGACATAATTCTCTATCCAGAACTTCTATCCAGAAGTTCAGCCTGCAAAGCTTGGGACACCTTAACAAAGAAGTGAACAGCTGTTCCCCTAGCCAAGGCCTCGCTGAAGACAAACCAGAACAGCCAAAGGCCTGTGTGAATTTGTTCTTGATTCTCTTTTGCCATCTAGTGGCATTTCTCATCTCCAACACCACTTTTTCTTCTAAAGATCCTTCATCCTGACCCCCAACCCACAGCTGTGTTGTCCATCTACTAAAATAATGTCCTCCTGGACTCAAAACAAACTCCCCATCCTCCTGACTCAGAATCATAAATGCTGGACCAGAACACAAACCTTATGATCAGGATGGGTTGTGCGACTTCTCCACAGTTATAATCCACACAACAGCCAGGTAATCCTTTAAGCAGACAGGTTCTTTGTTCATTACTTAGAACCCTCCTAGGGTTCCCTATTGTGCTCAGAGTAAAAGTCACAGGCCTTCAAATGGTCTGTACGTCTTCCCAATGACCTTGTCTCTGAACTCTCAGTCACCTGCTCCAGCCACACTGGACACACTGCTGTTGCTCCAACACCTTAGGCATCTGTCTGCTCTGGGGGTTTTGCAGCGCTAGTCTCTTCACTTGAAACATTCTTCCTCCCAGATAATCACAAGTTCACTCTTATCTTCAAGTCTCTGCCCCAGAGTCAGCGATTTCAACCATCTTACATAAAATTACTGACTGCCAAGCCCTGTACTGTTCTACTTTTTTCCCTAGCAATTATCACTTTGAGCAAAGTATACATTTTGTTTTTACTGTCTTTCTCCAGTGGAATGTAAGCTCCACAAAGGCAGGGACTTTTGTCTTTGTTTGTTTTTGTTGTTTGTTTGTTTGTTTGGTTTTTGAGACAGGGTCTCACCCAGGCTGGAGTGCAGTGGTGCAATCATGATTTTTCAATGCAGATTTTATCTCCAAAGCTCAAGCAATCCTCCCACCTCAGCCTCTGGAGCAGCTGGGACCACAGGCATGCACCACCATGCCTGGCTAATTTTTCAAATTTTTTGTAGAGACAGAGTTTCGTCACATTGCCCAGGCTGGTCTTGAACTCGTGGCCTTAGGCAATCCTCCTGCCGTGGCCTCCCAAAGTATTAGGATTACAGGTGTGGCCCACCGTACCTGGCCATTTTTGCCTTTTTTGTTCAGTGATATATCCCAAGTACCTAGACACTTAGTAGGTGCTCGATAAATATTTGTTGACTACATGAATGAAGCATGCCCAAGATTCTGAGATTACCTACTACTTACAGGTAAATTCTGAAAACAAAAATACTACTCATCTCAGTTTCACAGGCCTTCTCACCCACAGAGGGTGATGCTTCTCTGTCTTGGCGTCTCGGTTCTCCTGAGTGTCATATTCCAAGCTCACAGGAGCCCCCAGAGTAGCACTGACCCAGACTCTGCACACAGCTGTCACCACCACAAGGAACAGGACATACAAAGTGAAGGAAGTACTAAGGCAGGATGTTGAGAGCAGCAACACCAATAGCATTTTAAACACAAACATTTGGGAAGTATTAAAGTTTCGTAATTTTCAATAAAAAAGGGAGGGAACAAGTGAAATGGAGAGGTGTTGGCGGCCTTCTCCAGGTAAAGCACGTGGCCTTGGTTGGTACCTGGAACTAGAGAGGCCCATGAATCATTGTGGAATGACTTTGCTATTGGGGATGGTGCTGGGCATCGTGACAGTGATGATTCACCCACCTCCCTCGTGTCTCTTCCATCTCCTCCGAAAGATAAGCAGTATCTCCAGATGACAAGGAATCAGACAAAGCATCTTTCTAGGCTGTTCGATCTGTACCTCAGGTCAGAGAAGAAGCAACTCTTAACATCACAGTGATTGACTCTTCCCAGGATCATGGACCAGAGGTGTATATGAGAGGATATAAATGACAACTCTTCCTGAAATTGATTTCAGTTGACACCTGGATCAGGTGTTCTATTAAAGAGTCATTAGAACCATGTGGCCAGGGGACAAATATTGTCTTTGAATGTGACGATTCAAGCTTCCTCATTGCTGAACATGTTTAGGCAGGTACAGGCATCCTTAGGTGTCCACGTATTTGGGACATGCAAGTGGAGAGGCATGAACCTGATTCATTTCCTGATCCAGTGATGCTCCCCAGCCCGCCTCCAAACAGACGCAGCACAGCCCAGGCCAGCTCTTAAGGAGTTCAGGAGTGAGAAGAGGCCCTCAGAGATCTGACAACCTAGCAGTGTGTGGACACCGCCTCAGCCCACTGAGCAGGAGTGACAGCACGAAGACCAAGCGCAAAGGTGAGGCTGCAGCAGGATCTGGGGAGGAGTGAGGACAGAGAAGGAGGGATGGGCTCCAACCCTGACAGTACACTCGAGTGAGTGATAAAATGGTTAAAGGAGGGACTGGATTTAGGGGAGATGGGGATACGCATTGGGGAAAGGGGAGAGTGACGTTGGGGATGGAGGCAAAAAAATGAAAAAGAATGGGAACACAGACGAGATGGGAATGGGGACACAGGAACATGGAGACACAAAAGAGATGAGATTTGAGGGAAAGGGGAGAGGACAAAGAGTGACAGGCAACAGGGACAGAATGAAGGGAGCAGAAATACAAGATGAGAGATGGGGCCACAGGGTTGGTGTGGGGACTGCAGCGGATGGGGACACACAGAAGAAGAGGCAGAGATGAGACACAGTGAGGAAAGGAGACAACCGAGTAGGGAGATGGGTGATTAGCTCATATGAGCAAGTATAGGAGGACTAATTTCTCGACTGAACACCTCTGTCCCAGCGACCCCTGCCCTCCATTCTGACTGCTCCCCACTAGGAGAGATGGCACCGGCCAGAGCAGGATTCTGCCCCCTTCTGCTGCTTCTGCTGCTCGGGCTGTGGGTGGCAGAGATCCCAGTCAGTGCCAAACCCAAGGGCATGACCCCATCTCAGTGGTTTAAAATTCAGCACGTGCAGCCCAGCCCTCAAGCATGCAACTCAGCCATGAAAAACATCAACAAGTACACAAAACGGTGCAAAGACCTCAACACCTTCCTGCACCAGCCTTTCTCCAGTGTGGCCACCACCTGCCAGACCCCCAACAGAGCCTGCAAGAATGGCGATAAAAACTGCCACCAGAGCCATCGGCCCGTATCCCTGACCATGTGTGAGCTCACCTCAGGGAAGTACCCGAACTGCAGGTACAAAGAGAAGCACCAGAACAAGTCTTACATAGTGGCCTGTAAGCCTCCCCAGAAAAAAGACTCTCAGCAATTCCACCTGGTTCCTGTGCACTTGGACAGAGTCCTTTAGGTTTCCAGACTGCCTTGCTGAGCCTCAATTCCCTCTCCAGCCCCCTGCACCACTCCACTACACCCAGAGCATTCTCTTCCCCTCATCTCCTGGGGCTCTTCCTGGTTCAGCCTCTGCTGGGAGGCTGAAGCTGACACTCCGGTGAGCTGAGCTCTAGAGGGATGGCCTTTCATCTTTTTGTTGCCGTTTCCCCAGATGCCTATCCCCAAGAAAGGGGCTGAGCAAGCTCAGGGCTGTGGGTTCCCTGGTCTATGCCTTTGCACATGTCTCCCCTGCCCCCTGGCATTATGGCAGCATGACAAGGGGAGGAAATAAACGGAAAAGGGGCATATGCGATTTGTGGACACAGCTGTTTCTGTTCCTGAACTAGAAGTCTTCCCCAGCTCTGACATGGCAGTGAGGTGACCTGAAGCAAAGAAAAATATAAATAAATACCACTTCATATTTGTGTAGAGCTTCCACGTGAATCCTCTAATCCCCTGTGACATAGACTTGACAGGGATTGTATGCCTTCTTTATGGATGAGGAAATGGAGATTTTAGAAAGCTTAATTAATTAAAGAGCTTGTCTAATTAGTTAGTAGCGGAACCTGGACTCGAACCTAGGTCTCGTTACTGTAAATATAGTATACTTTCTTCTCTACCAGTTGGGCAACAAAGAAGACACCGTTACGGGGCAAGAGGAGAACTAGGTAAGAGTTCACCCATGAAGAAATGGGTGCTCTGAAGAGCCAGTTACCCTGTGTTGGCTGCAGTAAAGATCATTACCTCTCTAGCCAAGAGATTGTTTATAAGGTGCTCTGGCATCTTATTCCTTCTCTCTCTTCCTCTCTAACTGCCCCTCCCACTTCTCTAGACCACAGCTCTTCTAACCTAGGCCCTGGGCCTGGCTCTGGCTGGATCCCCTTGGCCTGAAGACATAAGGTAAAGGGAGTGTCTCAGCTTCAACCCCCAGATCCAGGATCACATTTCCTTTGACCTTAAAGGACTTCCGTGGCCCTGAGCCTGCTTGTCACAAACAGGCTGGTGGGAGCTGCCAGAGCTTCCTT
This sequence comes from Colobus angolensis palliatus, assembly GCF_000951035.1. Classification (NCBI taxonomy): domain Eukaryota; kingdom Metazoa; phylum Chordata; class Mammalia; order Primates; family Cercopithecidae; genus Colobus; species Colobus angolensis. Next base: position 7,100,395 of record NW_012122709.1, on the reverse strand, counting down.
CCTCCTGATAATGATCTCCCCTGCCTCGTTGCTTCCCTGGCTCTCCACTCTGGCAGTCTGCCCAGGCCTGAGGGGTTGAGATGCGAGAATGCCATTTCCCTGTCCCCCTGGGCTACAGATACCATTTCTCCTGCGTGGTGAGTGGAGCTGGAAAAGGTATGGCTTGGTATTCGCCAGTCCTGATGGTCTCTCCAGCATTGCCAGACCAGCACCATCCCCTTCTTTCTTCCTTTATCTTAGTCCCAAACAACCTGCATTGTATCCCATGCCCGCCCTATTTCAAACCCAAATTCATTATAAGACATTCCCAACCCTGATGAGGATTCCACTCTACCTGTCCCTCCCTATCAACTACTGTGCTTTTTCACTACTGACCAGAGTCAGAGTAAGCTTTGGAGCCAGACAGAATCAGGTGTAAATCCTGACTCCCGTCTACATGACCTCGAGCAATTGGCTAGTCTGTTTCTCTACAGCAAAATGAGAGGAATCCTACATGCCAAATAGGATTCCAGGTAAAGACGTGGAAATGATATCTATGGAACTCCTGTCAGCCCCAAGGACTGATAGGTATTAGATCATGATAACTAGTAGTAGCAATCTCCATCTTTGGAAAACACGCAGACCAAGGCAAACACCCTCACTAAGATCTCCCCAGAGACTTTCTTCTGCCAAAGTGATGATCATGAGTGGGTTAGAGGACAAGCCCGCAGGCAGAGTCCCGCGAGGCAGCCAGGTTGTCTGAGATGATAAGGAGAGAAGGTAGGGAAAGGATGATTAAAAGAAAGGAGAGCAGATCATTGAACAGTTCTAACAGAATGAGGGCCAATAAGTTGATGAGTTGGCCGCCACAGCCAAACGACTGAGTGTAAAAATAACTACTACCTGGAAACAGAACATTGCCATCGTCGAATGGCTTCTGAGATTCTTGAATAAATCTGAAGTTTATCCAAAATCTGAATTTGTTTTGAACTCTTGTGGTCACTATACTACATTTACCATTCTAAAGAGATGATTTTCACTTGCGGTGCATAGAAAAGCAAGATACTTGGGGCAGCCGATTTTTTTCTTCATTTTATTCTTTTTTCACAACTCTACTTTATTGATGATCTTTCTATGTATAATATGGTTTCAGAGACATTCTCCTCACAAAATTTTAAGTGGTAAAAATTATGCCTTCAATACATCCTCCCAAAATAAGAAGAATTTCCAAATAAAACTTTTTCTTGAAAGACTCATGACCTAAATAGCATTAAATAACTAGAAAGTTCTGAAGTAACCTGTGTCGATAGAGGTCAGAATAGTTGTAGTCTTGGGGAAGTACCAACTGTAAAGGGGCATGGGGGAGCCTTCTGAGGACCTGGAAATATTCTATTCTTGGTCTGGATATGTTTCCTATGTGAAAGCTCATTGAACTGCACACTTAAGATTTGTTTCAAGAGGCGGCAAGTGGTCATAAAAATAAATAAGAAAAAAAAGACTTGTGTATTTTATGTAAGTTTTATCTCCATTTCCAAAAACTCTTTCAAATATATGTACTTTTTATGGGATTATTTTATTTACATAGTAAATGATAACACACCAACCAATTCTAAAAAGATTATGACATAATTAAATCATAGATAGAATTATGATGTAATCTAATTTCTATTGTTCTGTTTTGTACTATTTGTTAAATACTACTTGTGCTGTTTATTAAATTGTTGTAAATACATTGGGCTCAGCCAGGCACAGTGGCTCTCACCTGTAATCCTAGCACTTTGGGAGGCCTAACCAGAGCAGATTACTTGAGCCCAGGAGTTTGAGACCAGCCTGGGCAACATGGTGAAACCCCATCTCTACAAAAAATACAAAAATTAGCTGGGTGTGGTGACACATGCCTGTAGTCCCTGCTACTCCAGAGGCTGAGGTGGTGGATCTCTTGAGCCCAGAAGGTCGAGGCTGCAGTGAGCCATGATCTGCACTCCAGCCTGGGTAACACTCCAGCCTGGGCACCACTGCACTCCAGCCTGGGTAACAGAATGAGAGCTTGTCTCAAAATAAATACATGCATACATACATACCTTGGTCTCAGAAGGTACAGTTGGCTTTTGAACAACATAGAGGTTAAGGGTGCCTACTGTGCAGTCGAAAATCCAAGTATAACCTTTGACTCCCTCAAAACCTAACTACTAATAGCCTATTGATCACCTGAAGCCTTACCAATAACATAAACATTCAGTTAACATATCTCTTGTATGCTATATGTATTATGTACCATATTCCTATAATAAAGTAAGATAGAGAAAAGAAAGTTGTCATTAAGAAAATCGTAAGGAAGAAAAAATATATTTACCATTCCTATAGTGGAAGAGGCTCATCATAAAAGTCTTCATCCTCATTGTCTTCACGTTAAGGAGGCTGAGGAGGAGAAGGAAGAGGAGGGGTTGGTCTTGCTGTCTCAGGGATGGCAGAAGCAGACGAAAATTGGAATGTAAGTGGACTTGCACAGTTCAAACCATTGCTGATCAAGGGACATAAGGTTCTTCCTAAAATTCTCTAGCTAACACACTCTCTCCTATTATTCATATTACCTGTGAACTAATTTCCTATTTTTTAACCATGTAGAAATTTTAAATAATTGTTTCATATATAAGCTTTCACAACCATTAATAACATCTTTCTTAAAATAATAAATAATAATAAATATTCATTTATACTTCCACTGGCTGGTAGACTTTCAATATAATAATTTTTTTAAGTTCACAAGGAAAATTTCACTCCAGGTTACATCTAGAATACTCACCAATATTTGGAAGTAACTATTCAAATATTAACAATAAATCCAAATGGCCTGGCCTATTCTCATTACTGGTGCCCTACCTGATTAGATTTAACAGTCACTCAATCCTTCATGTGATCTTGATCACAGCCAAGTTAAAGGATGCCAGGAATAGTGATGAAATCGGAATTCGGCTATTCAGCCTTCCAAAAGCCAACGCTGTGCTACAAGAAGATAATAAGTTGGGCCAAATACCAAGTCTGGCTGAACTGTGATGCATTGCTACTTGAAAGCTGAATAATAGGTAAAGGAGACTGCTTAATTATGAGATATTTCTGTTGCTGGGGCTGGGAGCTTGGAGAGAGGAGGATGGTGTCCAGCGGAGCTTTGCCCAGTCTTGTGCAGATGGACTTAAAGAGAATTGTTTCAACATGGAGTGAAGGAGTGGAAATGGAGTTCAGTAAAGAAAGTAACCCAAGAACTGGAGATAGATGAGCTGACTCTCCTAGGAGGGAGACTATTTGAGGTAGACTGGGGAGGAGACTTTTCTACATGACTCTGGTTCCCAGAAGTCTCCACACACTGAAGTAAATGAGCTCTAGACGCCATGAAGAGGGCCAACAGAATCACTGTGAAGAGAAGGATCCTCAGCTCCAGGGATTTCCTCTGCCTACACCCTGCCCTTAAGATCAGGACCCTTTGGCCCTCTTCATAGTGTCTGGGGCTCTGGGGGATAACCCTTGAGCTATGGTACCAAAAAACATACCAGTAGCAACAACGTCCAGGGAGCCTTCTCTTCTCCTTGGGAGAGCTTCAATTCATTTCATCACACTTCTTCCAGGCACCTGCACAACTGGGCTTCCAAAAGTGCTTCAAAGACTTCAGAGCCTTATTCTAATGTCCTCCCCCTACCCCCACCCCACCATAAGTGGGCAAAAAGAAGAGCAGTTATAGCTCTTACCAGGATGCTTACCTGTGCAAGACTCCAAAACCAGTAAGCTTGGGAACATCCGTGGAGCCACAGGGACATGAGAAAGCCCACATTGCTAATAAGATCTTGTAAGAAGTCCACAGTTCATAAGAGGAGAGGTAAAGAAAAATGTGTGCTCGTGATGAAAACACACACTGTGATACAAGGCCTCTTAGTTTAGGGAGGTGGGAGTTTCCCCATCTATATAAGCTGGTCTCAAACTCCTGAGCTCAAGTGATCTACTCTCTTTGGGCTCCCAAAGTGCCGAGATGACAGGTGTGAGCCAATGTGCCTGGCAATAATGCTACCAACAGATGGTTTTTGGGCTTGAATACCTTCAGGGACATGGATCTTCACTACCACTTCACAAGAGTATAATGTGGATTAAAGTAACAATACGTATAAAGCGCTTAGTATAGTGACTAGCATGTAGGGAAAGTTTGAGTAGTGTTAGCATTTCTATTTATCATTGTGGTGTCAAATGTTGAGTGGCCAAACCTGTGATGAATGGAGCAGGCTTGACTTCCCTGACAGAAGCACAAAGGATTTAAACAAGGGAGGCCAAACTCCTCCTCATCCGCCTCTTGCCAAATAGCTCCTGGCCAAGAGTAGATAAGGTAAGGTTTAAGGTCAGACAAAAAAGACAATATGTGTTAATTTCTCTAGATAAAGTAATTTGGGAGGAATGGATGGGTACTTTGAGTTGAAGGAGAAAAGGGGGCTTTGGAGAATTTCTTTTATTTTTTTTAATTTTTTTTTTTTGAGACAGAGTCTCGCTCTGTTGCCCAAACTGGAGTGCAGTGGCCGGATCTCAGCTCACTGCAAGCTCCGCCTCCTGGGTTTACGCCATTCTCCTGCCTCAGCCTCCGGAGTAGCTGGGACTACAGGCGCCCGCCACCTCGCCCGGCTAGTTTTTTGTATTTTTTAGTAGAGACGGGGTTTCACCGGGTTAGCCAGGATGGTCTCCATCTCCTGACCTTGTGATCCTCCCGTCTCGGCCTCCCAAAGTGCTGGGATTACAGGCTTGAGCCACCGCGCCCAGCCTGGAGAATTTCTTTTAAGATTACTTGAGGAAAGTTTTTCTGATCTCCAACCTCTGTGAATTTATGAATCCAAAGATGTGAAAATAAGTTGGAGGACTTAGGACCACTAACTTTTGAGGGTGCCTCTGTATTCCTTCCTATCCAAAGAATTTGATTACTGCAGCAATTGATGGAGACAGGGCTCTAGTGACATTTCCAACTTCCCCTCCTGAGATATTTAAATTAGTCCTTAGGAAGGCTTACCGTCCCCTCACCTCCATCGTGGAAACCCCTTATATTTTTCCCACCCTCTGATTCAGCTCCATTTTCTGGTTCATTTTCCATCATTCAAAACCTCCACCAATGCCTGTGACTCATGTCCGGTGGATTGGTTATAGCAGAAAAACATCATGGTCATTACTTTCTATGGTTTTTTGATAGAAACTTAGTTGGATTGACACATTTAAAACATTAACTGTGGTGTGAATTAGTACAAATTCCTGCTTGGGTCATGGCATTTAGCACAAGACGAAATTTCCTATCTCCATGGCTTTAGGGCTCTCTCAGTAGATAATCACAACATTATAATGCTGCAAGACATCTTGGCCAGTGTTCTCGGAGATCTTCTAGTGCTGTCTTCCTCATGTTGCAAATGAGCAAAATAAGACCCTGAGGACTTAAACACCTTGCCCAAGATGACATAAATAATTTAGGCAAAGAACCCAGGCTTTTCTGAACGAGCCCTGTGGTATTTCCAAAGTGACACTCCAACTAATAATATCAAATGGATCTCAGATATCTTTCTTTTTTTTTTTTTTTTTAGACAGAGTCTTGCTCTGTTGCCCAGGCTAGAGTGCAGTGGCACAATCTTGACTCACTGCAACCTCCGACTCCCAGGTTCAAGCGATTCGCCTACCTCAGCCTCCTGAATAGCTGAGATTACAGGAATGCACCACCACGCCCAGCTGATTTTTGTATTTTTAGTAGAGATGAGGTTTCACCATGTTGGTCAGGCTGGTCTTGAACCCCTGACCTCGTGATCTGCCCGCTTCAGCCTCTCAAAGTGCTGGGATTACATGTGTGAGCCACCGCGCCCGGCCCAGATATCTTTCAGGATCAAATCATACATGGACTGGCAAATCAATTTGCAAATGGGCAGACCCCTGGATTTGAGACAAAAGCATGTTCATCCAAAAGAGTATTTAGTGCCCATAATCCTGACATGTTGCATTTCTGACCTTCACCTGAATGCTCATATTGTATCATTGAGATGGAAAAAAAAAAATAGTACATGAAGAATTGATGGCAAACTAGTCAAGCATGTCCCTGGCCATGCCATTGGCTGCTGGAAACATAAATAAGGATATGCAACAAGAAAAAGGGCCTGGACCTCCCATCTGCTATTCGGGACCAGGGTGAAAACATTACAGAGATCCTGTTTGGTGGAGCTCCAGGTGGGCCTGAGATATCTCAAGCATTTATCTTTGGTAAGGGTTATCACTTTTTACCCTTGAATTTGGCATATCCAGAACAGGATCTTCATGTAAAATTAGAACCTGCAGAGCAGTGGTTCCCAGAATTTCCCCTGAAGTGCTAGTAACCACAGCAGAAGATTAACTAAAACACCCAAAGGAGTGCCCAACAAGCTTCAGCTTTCTCTGAAGTCTCCTTCTTTCGCTTAACTAATATTTATAAAATAGTAGTGCAGATGAGTGTTTTATATGCTACCTTAAAATTTCATTTGTGGTAATAATAATAATGGATCAATGTCAATTTCCTCGTTTTGGTGATTGTCCTGTGGTTATGCATGCAAGAGTACTTGTAATTAGGACATAGTCACTGAAGTGTTAAGGGGTAATGAGCATCATGTCTGTAACTTGTTCTCAAATAGCTCAGAAATGCTAATAATTGGGGAACTGGGTGAAGCATATAGGAGGGCTTTGTGTATGCTTTCTGTAACTTTTATATACATTTTAAATTATTTCAAAGTGAAAATCTTTAAAAATTTTTTAATGTAATTCATTTGAATTTTTCTATCATACAATGTTATTTTCTGTAAAAATAATGCCTTAAATTACTCCCCACGCCCCCCCAAAAAAGATAGTTTTAGTAAAATAGTAAAGAAGACATTTATCTTGTGACTGTGTACCCTCTGCACACATCTGTGTTCCACCGGGGTAGCAGTACACTGGCTTTAATGTTTTCCTTAACTTGCTCTTTGTGGGTTTCTATCTCTGACCAGTGTTTCTTTTCAAGAACTGGTTGAGGAAGGTAGGATAGTCATGAGGTTAATGCATTGGAAAGCTCCTTTTCATGCTGAAAAATGAGAAAATAGACATAGAGCACTTGAAACAGTGACTGGAACATAGAAAATCCTTAGTAAATGTTAACTATGATTGTTTTTATCATTGTGGCCCTTGTCACTCCTAGGAGGGCTGAAGGCTGCATGCAGGCTTGTTGTGGTAAGTCAGAGGTCTTAGAAGGCAGCCGGCCTATGAAGGGAGCTGGCGTATCCAGGGAGCCATATGCCTCAGCTCTGGTTGGGTTGAAGACAATATCCTCTCCCTCATGAAGATGAATCCAGGAGTGAGGAACAAAGAGAGACAGTCCACCCACAGAGACAAGTTCATAGTGCAAATGGGCACCCTAGGAAGGCCTCAAAGGGCTACATAGAAAAGAAAAGTGTACCGAAAACCTTCTCCCGGGATCAGGCGCATCGACACCCCCAGGCCAGGGGCACCTCTGGTGGGGCAGAAGGTGAATGAATTACTCAAATATGAAGATCATCTTCTAGGTTTTGTGTAGAAGGCCCCGGATATTTTAAGTGGCCATTTTGGATTTACAATGTTTTTGGATAATTTTGCCCCAGAAGTTTATTAAAATTGGCAAGAATCGTCTATGAAGTGAATTGATAGTAGTGAACAATTCAGCAAGCTACTTAAAAAGAGACCCAGGCAGCATTTCTTCAGTATTTTGGTTCAAACGGATTATATAACTGGTTACAGTATTTCAGCTGGTGGTAATTTTTGCCTTCCCCCTCCCCCACCCCGTTGTTGGGGTTCTTCAGCCGAAACTGTGAGAGACGTTGATTTGTGTACTGAGTAGTTTCAGCAGTTTCAAATGACTAAGTATTGCTGAAGTTTCATGGCGGTTTATTTTTACCTTTATTGAAAGTTTTAGGAATTTTTGACTTCAGCTCTTTCATGTCACAATGGGACACTTTTTCTAAATGAAGACATTGAAAGAATACCGAAGTTTTTTCCTTTTATCTTTTATTTACGTAGAAATTTAAGATGTTGCAATTTCCCGGCAGCATGGTAGTATTGAGATAGCTGTGTGTGTCTCTGTATATGCTGATATTTAGGAATGCTCTTCAGATGTGAAATTTTCTTTTTGTTTTTGCTTTTTGGCTCGTAAATTGGATATTTCATCTGGAGTGGACAAGTACAACAGTGGCAAGTACATGGAATAATAAAGAAGACTGATCTTAAATCTAAAGAACTTGGCTAATTCGGGAGATAGCCATATGAAAACTTCAAAACAGAAGTATGGGTAGCTGACTTGAAGTAACTCTATGTCACATAGTCATAGGTTAAGTATCTTCAAAGAACTTCGATATTATTTCAGAGGATACAAAATAAAAATACAAACTGGAAAACAAAGATTACAAAGAAAAAACTAACACCTTCCTGTGCAGTCCTGTTGGAATTTGGACTTGCCATGAGGTGTTGAAGCCTTGTTTCACTGAGTTGGAAAGACTGGACCTAAAAGGCGCAGCATGACTTTGCTCCAGCCTGGCTTAATTTCCCTACTCCACCATCATCAACAAAGTCGTCAATGAATTTTGAGAAGCATTCTGAAAACTTTGCATGGACAGAGAATCGTTATGATGTGAATTGTCGACGACACAACTCTTCAGATGGCTTTGATTCTGCTGTTGGACGTCCTAATGGAGGTAACTTTGGAAGGAAAGAAAAATAATGGGTGGCGTACACATGGAAGAAATGGTACAGAAAACATAAATCATCAAGGTGGATACCATGGTGGAAGTTCCCGTTCTCGTAGCAGTATTTTCCGTTCTGGAAAAAGCCAAGGACTACATGAAAACAACATACCTGACAATGAAACTGGGAGGAAAGAGGACAAGAGAGAACATAAACAGTTTGAAGCTGAGGATTTTCCATCTTTAAATCCTGAATATGAGAGAGAACCAAACCACAATAAATCTTTAGCTGCAGGTGTGTGGGAATACCCTCCGAATCCTAAATCTCGAGCTCCAAGGATGCTGGTCATTAAGAAAGGTAATACAAAAGACTTACAGCTATCTGGATTCCCAGTAGTAGGAAATCTTCCGTCGCAGCCAGTTAAGAATGGAACTGGTCCAAGTGTTTATAAAGGTTTAGTTCCTAAACCTGCTGCTCCACCTACAAAACCTACACAATGGAAAAGCCAAACAAAAGAAAATAAAGTTGAAACTTCTTTCCCTCATGAGTCCACATTGGTGTTGGCAACTTTAATGCTTTTAAATCAACTGCCAAGAATTTTAGTCCATCAACAAATTCAGTGAAAGAGTGTAATCGCTCAAATTCCTCTTCTCCTGTTGACAAACTTAATCAGCAGCCTCGTCTAACCAAACTGACACGAATGCGCACTGATAA
>NW_012122709.1:7073880-7090117 GCF_000951035.1 Colobus angolensis palliatus | reverse complement strand
GTTTTGGGGATAGGATACAATTTTATTATATTCATGCTTATATTTATTACAGTAGGTTTGTAACTCTTGAGGGATAATTTATTTTGCCTTTAACATTTTAGTTACAGAAGAATGGTCTGAGAAAAAATGGTATTTTGAAAAACGGCCTGATCTGTGACTTCAAGTTTGGACCTTGGAAGAACAGCACTTTCAAACCCACAACTGAGAATGATGACACAGAGACAAGTAGCAGTGACACATCAGATGACGACGACGTGTGAAGGATTTCCTAACAGCTTTAGAAATCTTGGTGTGATACATCTCTCATACAGTTTGGGGTGAATTGTAAAAATGAAGAACTGTAATTTATGTAGTGAAATACCCCATTTAGAAGAAGATTTTTGGGGGGACTTCAATACGAAGAAAACCAAGAATGTTTTGTTGGGCTGTGTTGAACATTATTTCTTTGTAAATGAATGTTTTAGGAATGAGGACTTGGGTTGGTCCAACATTGACTTTCTTCATCACTGCAACATTTCTCTGACTAGCAATGTGACGATGTAACAAATGAGATTTTCTCATTTAATAATAAAAAATGGTGTAATGTTTTGCAAAAAAAAAAAAAAGAAAAGAAAAGAAAAGTGGACCTGGCAGGAGACAGGGTTAGCCACTGGAAACACAGCAGGGCTTCCCAAAAGCAGTGTGGCTATTGGATTCTACGTGATGGAGCTCCGCTTCTCAGAGCCATAAACCAGGGTCCAGACCACAGGTCTCTCACCACCAGGAAGCTGTTTGAAGGTTGAAGCTTGAAAAACCCTATGGGGGTGGCGCTTATAGTTCAAAGACTACCCTCATGGTGCTGCTGTCCTTCAGGCCAGCAACCCAGGCAAACTTCTCTGGCACCCTCGCTCACCCCTCCTGGGGTATCCTGAAAGAATGGGTCTTTGGGGGATAGTTGCTTATTCTCTGCTCCCATTCTTTCAAGTCACCTTCAGAGTCTACTATTAGGCCTCTCCTTACATTCTAGTAAGGTACTGGCTACTTACTAGCCCTCTGATGTTTTTTCTTGTGTCACACAAGTGTCAGAACCAGGGGGCATTTTAGAAATTTTTCAGCTGAAATTCCTTGTGTTATAAATAGTAAGGAGACTGAGAGGATCAGAGTGATGACTGAGTTCAACACACGGTTACTGAGTACTCTTGTGAGCTAGCCATGTGCCCGGCACTATGAAGACAGAGAAGCACTGAAAGAACTGATTCCTGTCCCACGAGCTGACCGTCTAGTTGGGAAGACTGGATGCTCTTACTGGATGAAAGAGTTAAATAGCAAAACAAGGTAGCACATGATTTAGAACACAAATGAGTGATACTATGAAACAGTTAATGCTAAAGGGGGTTATGAGTTGTATGGGAAGGTTCGTAAATGTGACCATGAGCAAGATAATATGGTCAAGATGAGTTCTAAAGGATGGATAATATTTGAGGGTGGACTCGCAGGGAAGAGGGAAACACAGAAGCAAAGTTGAAGACAGCAAAACGTGCTGGAGAGAAAAGGAAAATCGGGCCATTAGGATAGAATTTGGTTAGAATAGTTTGTGTTCAGAAGGAAGACGAGGAGGCCACTCATAAGGGAGGGGTAGACTGGACTCCAAGTGAGTAGGAGAAGGCTTTGATTCCAGGCTGTGAAGGCTAGATGCTACCTTGCACGCAAGAGAACCACTGGAGATAAACAGATGTTCTTTAGAGAAATGATGCAGGAAAAGAATATTTTGACAAGATCCATCCAATATTATTATACATGCTCAATTAAACTCAGGAGAAAGGGTAGGCAAGGAGGCAGTTAGAAGGTCCTAAAAGTCATTCAGACAGGCAGTGGAAAGGGAGAGAAATATATACAAGAGAACCAATAAGACTAACTGACTCAAGTGCCCCCATGCTTTGACCATGCTAGGTATTCAATCTGTTAGCCTACTAATTGATATGGGGATGAAAGATTAGAAAAAGTCAAAGGAGACCAATATTTTCAACTGGAAGTGCCAAAAACCGAAACAGGGGCCTTACAAGGGGATAATCGGGTTTTGAGAAAAGTTGAATTCTCAGACAACAGAACTGGGTGCCTGATGTAACTGGTAGGTAGTGAAGATTCATGTCCCTGAAGGTATTCAATCCCAAAAACCATCTGTTGGTAACGTTATTGCCAGGTGCATTGGCTCACACCTGTAATCTCAGCACTTTGGGAGGCTGAGGTGAGCGGATTACTTGAGTCCAGGAGTTTGAGACAGCCCTGGCAACGTGGCAAAACCCATCTCTACAAAAAATAGAAAAATTAGCTGCACGCTGGGCAGGCGCAGTGGCTCATGCCTGAAATCCCAGCAGTTTGGGAGGCTGAGGCGGGTGGATCATGAGGTCAGGAGTTCGAGACCAGCCTGGCCAAGATGGTGAAACCCCGTCTCTACTAAAAAATATAAAAATTAGCCCAGCACAGTGGCAGGCATCTGTAATCACAGCTACTCAGGAGACTGAGGCAGGAGAATCATGTGAACCCAGGAGGCGGAGTTTACAGTGAGCCGAGATCTCGCCACTGCACTCTAGCCTGGGTGACAGAGCAAGACTCTGTCTCAAAAAAAAAGAAAGAAAGAAAGAAAAAACAGAAAAAAAAGAAAAATTAGCCACACGTGGTGGTATAGGCCTGTAGTCCCAGCTACTCAGGAGGCTGACATAGGAGGATCACCTGAGCCCGGGATATAGAAACTACAGGGAGCCATGATCGTGCCACTGCACTCCAGCCTGGGTGACAGAGCGAGACCCTGCCTTAAAAAAAGAAAAAAAACAAAAATACTCTTCTCATTAGAGCAAGAGCTAAGATTCGATGAACTTGGAAGTGCCTTCCTGCTTTGATATTCTATGAAACTGGGTCCATGTAAGCTAGTGAAGTGCCTTGCCCAAGGTCATGCAGCTAATTAGTGACAGAGGTGGGACCAGAATTTAGGGCTATTCATGTCTGGTTCAGTATTCTTTTTTTTTTTTTTTTTTTTTTTGAGACGGAGTCTTGCGCTGTCACCCAGGCTGGAGTGCAGTGGCCGGATCTCAGCTCACTGCAGCTCTGCCTCCCGGGTTCACGCCATTCTCCTGCCTCAGTCTCCCAAGTAGCTGGGACTACAGGCGCCCACCACCTCGCCTGGCTAGTTTTTGTATTTTTTTAGTAGAGACGGGGTTTCACCGTGTTCGCCAGGACATGTTTTTAGATAGATTGATCACAAAACAGATTATAAATACACACACACATACACACTGCTGAGTTCAGTGTCAATAACATAGTAGACATTAGAGATGGCATTCAGTCTTCTTCTCCTGTGATCTGGTGGGAACAGGCATCTACCAATCAGAGCCAAGACTGGCTCATCTCCATCCCAGTGCACACAAGGTGACTGTTAGCCCACAAGAGGAGGAAATGTTTAGGCCAGCCCTGGGCTCCTGCTGCCATCCCCACTCTGTCACTTCAAAGGCTGGCAGCTTGGGTCTGTAACTGTTAATGAATTATCAACAAACAGGAAAGCAGTGTGGCAAGGAAAGATAACGTGAACTTTGGAGCCAAACAGACCGAATTTCGAATCCTGGCCCTGCCACTTACTAAATCTGTGGATCTTAACCTGCCAGAACCTTAGTTTCCTTTTCTGTAAAATGGGAACAATATCGTGGAACAAACAATACAGTTTGTATAAAAAGCTGTACACAAAGCACAACGCCATGGCTCATGAAGCACCTTTGAAAATGAGATTCTTTATTTTCCACCAAGAACCTAGAACTGCACTGAGCACATTTGAGATGTTCATTACCTGATGGTTAGTAGCATCTCTTTCCGCCTGCTGCTGCTGTACAGCCCTGTGCTGACCTGAACCATAAGTAATGTGGTGTTATGTTATCCTGCCTGCCTTTAGTAGATGGTAAATATTATACTCTCTACTACCGTACTCTTAGGCATTTTACCACTCACCACACCACGTTGAATATGTAAGGTTCCTCATTCAATATCGTTTTTGCAGAAATGTATCTGAAAAGATTTTTAAAGTTTTACTTTTGAAATTATTTGACTGCAAGTAAGTTGTGATTGGCACTGTTCCTTCTGCATTTCAGGTACTTGGGAATTCCTACAAAATGAGAAAACTAACCAAAGATTGTTTTCCAATGTAGTGAGCTTTTTATGTGTCCCAAATTTCAAAATAAGTGAAATCAACTTCATGTTACTTTAGTAGCAGGTAAGTAAATATTTTTTATTTGATTCTATATTTGACTTTTCCTGTATTGGAGCCAATGTATTTTTCCCAGTCTCAAATGTTGTAGGCCCTTGGAAACCTCCCAGATTCTAAGCACTGAGCCTCTAGTGCTTAATGGATAAAACAGCCCCGAGGCTGTGGCAGTGGGGAAAACTCATGACGAATGACTAGGATCAAAATACACAATCAAAGGAATCCCCTCCCCAGGCCTCCGTGAGTGAGGCTGGCCAGCTGCATGGGCCAGCACCTACTTGAGGGAAAGCGTGTTTGCAAGTTAATTGGAATCAGAGCTTGCAAAGTCTCTGGTCAGTCATCTTGGTTGGCAGTAAACGTTTAGGCCAACCCTGGTCTCCTGGTGCCATCCCCACCCTCTCACTTCAAAGCTTGGCAGCTTAGGTCTGTAACCGTTAATGAATAATCACTTGGTAACCCTTCCATCCCAATGGGAGAGGCTCAGCTGAGGGCCTGCAAGAGAGAAATGACTTCCTGGGGCAGGGGTGGGAGGGAGCAGTGGAGAGGGAGGGAAAGATTTGCTCCCGGGTGCCCAAGTCAACTGCTTTCTGGGTAATGTTTTCCTGGGTTCAAAAATCAATGTTTTGTTTGCTTTGTGGGGAGGAGTGCACGAAGAGATCCCTGCTGTGGAAAAGGTGAGTTCTACTGGCAAACAAGGCTCTTCCACCATGTTTGCCTGAGATGACAAACATCTCAGAATTTTTACATTCAGAAATGCAGATACTAGGAGCCTCAGTGAATTTTGTCACTTTGGAGAGCACTTTATCCCAAAGGCAGAGAAGTTACACAAATCCCAGAGGCTGAGAGATTGAGCAGAGTCGAACACACTATCGCCGACCTGAGAAGCTGCAGTGCAGAGCAAGTTTCCCAGCTGCAGTCATTTACTTTAACCGTTGACAATTTTCACAGTATCTGCTTACCACCCCTATTATACTAATAATATGCTAAGTATACATTTAGTCATTTATTTTAAATAATTCTTTTAAACTGAAACGGAGTAATGCCATCTTTCAAAGAATACTAGTGTTACTTCGTAAAGAGAAGTAAAAATAAATATAATGAATATCATCTAATTTTTAAATATTCTATCCAGATACTGTTTTCAGCTGAAGACTCAGCCTGAGGCCTGTTGTTGTTATTGAAAAGGAGGAGAAACAAAGACTGGAAAGTGTAAAAGAATTCACCTTCTTGATCTAAGAGGAGACTTTCTCTTAAAAGTTTTTAGAAGGGTCTGAAGAAATTAAGGCAATGTGCACATACCACCTAAAACCACAAACAGAGACACACTCACTATGCTCTTCTCCTATGGGAAACTCTTTACTCTTCCCTTTTTAGCTTGGCACCAGCCCAAAGGGATGGACTGAACATCAGGAAGCTCTTAGCCCCAGCTCTGCCACTCACTGGGTGGCCTTGGAAAGGGCACTTGCCCTTTAGGAACTCAAGCTCCCTCATCTTTAAAATGAGGGAGTCAACTGAGATGATCCCTAAGGTCCCTTCCAGCCCTGACCTTCTATCCTTCCAAGACATTCTCCAGCAGGGCAAAATGTTAGGCGTGGAAAGAACCCAACTCGCCATACTGCTTTGCCAGCTGAAGCAGCGATCCCTTCACTAGGAGTGACCATTTTTCTAACTTCAGTGAGAAACTGGACCACAGAATGGGGAGGAATGCATTTGACTCCACGACCTTAATATCAACTCTTTCAGGGACACCTGAGCTAGCCCAGCAGAGTGGGGTATGGACTTTTCACATGTTTTTCTTCAAGATTTAGTTTCTCTTAGCTGGGCGCGGTGGCTCATGCCTTTAATCTCAACACTTTGGGAGGCTGAGGTGGGTAGATCACCTGAGGTCGGGAGTTCGAGACCAGACTGACCAACATGGAGAAACCCTGTCTCTACTAAAAGTAGAAAAAATTAGCTGGGTGTGGTGGCGCATGCCTGTAATCCCAGCTACTTGGGAGGCTGAGGGAGGAGAATTGCTTGAACCTGGGAGGCGGAGGTTGCAGTGAGCCGAGATCGCACCATTGCACTCCAGCCTGGGCAACAAGAGCAAAACTCAATCTAAAAAAAAGAAAAAAAAAAAAATTAGTTTCTCTTTGTGATTTCTCAGAGTCTCAGAAAAGATACCTGGGAGTGTGGGGAGAATTGGAGTTAGGGAACCTGAGAAGTCCTGGTTAAATTTTGTATTTGACACACTCTAGCTGTGGGATGATGGGGAATTTTCTTAACTTTTCTGAGCCTCATTTTATTCTTATATATATATAAAGGGTAATCATACCACATAAAACTGTTTTGAGGGGTAAACAAGATAAGTATTTATTAGAGGCACAAAAAGGCACATTATCGGCTGGTACTAAACAATAGAATGCCAGGGGGTGTTCAATATCTTAGGCTGCACATTGCCCTGCAATAACTGACTTAGGGTATGAAATTCTTAGAAGGACTAGCAAGGCTCCCCCATGATGACCTATTCATCCACCTACCTCCCCGCTCTGTTCCACTGTCTCCCTTAGGAGAGATGGCACTGGCCAGAGCAGGATGCTGCCCCTTGCTGCTGCTGCTTCTGGGGCTGTGGGTGGCAGAGATCCCAGTCAGTGCCAAGCCCAAGGACATGACCTCATCTCAGTGGTTTAAAACTCAGCATGTGCAGCCCAGCCCTGAAGCATGCTACTCAGCCATGAGCAACATCAGTAAGTACACAGAATGGTGCAAAGACCTCAACACCTTCCTGCACGAGCCCTTCTCCAGTGTGGCCACCACCTGCCAGACCTCCAACATAGCCTGCAAGAATCGCCATAAAAACTGCCACCAGAGCAGCGGGCCCGTGTCCCTGACCATGTGTGAGCTCACTTCAGGGAAGTACCCAAACTGCAGGTACAAAGAGAAGCACCTGAACGCACCTTACATAGTGGCCTGTGACCCTCCACAACAGGGTGACCCAGGGTACCCACTTGTTCCTGTGCACTTGGATAAAGTTGTCTAAGGCCTGGTGCCCACATTCCACCTCACACTCTGCAGACTGTACGCTGCTGCTTTTCCTCCCTCCAGTTCGTTATTAATCCTTGCTCCCCGTTGCAAATGCCATTTCCTTCACACACACCCAACCTCACATATTCTTGGTTTCTTAGGGAGTTTTAAAGACACTCCAAATGACGAGGGAAGAGGGCAGATTCTCTTCAGCCTTTCACTGTAGCTTACTTTGCAATCCTTCCAGAGTCAAGCCCTCAGGATCCCCACAAGGATGGATCCAGGTTTGGTGAGGCCTGTGGCTTACCTAATTTTGAAGACCCTCTTAAAGAAAAAGGATATAAAATTGCAAATGTAAAATAAGATCCTTGGAAGGACTGTGGCTGGACAGTTCAGGGAGATCCCAGACAGGGGTAAGTATCTAAGGAAGGAAGGAAGGGGAATCTGCTGTGTTCCCTATATTGGGCAAAGAAATGCATCTGATCTTGCTGTAATAAAGACTCTGCTGTTGCTGATGGAGTGTGTGTTACTGTCTTGGGGTAAGTGGAGAGGTTTGGAGCTCCAATTCCGAGGCCCTGAAAAGGCTCTGAAACACTTAACTCTGTGAGGCATCAGCTCCACCTGCCTTGCAGGCCAGAGGGAAAGCAGCACCCTGAGCAGGCACAGTCTCGGAAGCTGACTTGATTCTGTCCTCCAGCCCCTTGAGGGCTCTCTGGTTGTCCCCTCTCATGTGAAAGGGTAGAGTGACAGGAAGACAGGCTGAGCCGTGGGATGCCAGTCAGGTCTGAAGCCTGACCCCCTTGTTTGTGCACAAGACCTGAGTTCATGCTTCATTAACGTGACCCAAAGCAGGACCCTCAGCATTCTGGAGTGAACTTCCCTCCCTGGGGAATTTCAGAATCAGGACCTACTAAGAATCGTGATGTGGTTTTTTTTGTTGTTTTTTTTTTTTTTTTTTTTTTTTTGAGACGGAGTCTCGCTGTGTCATCCAGGCTGGAGTGCAGTGGCCGGATCTCAGCTCACTGCAAGCTCCGCCTCCCTGGTTTATGCCATTCTCCTGCCTCAGCCTCCGGAGTAGCTGGGACTACAGGCGCCTGCCACCTCGCCCGGCTAGTTTTTTGTATTTTTTAGTAGAGACGGGGTTTCACCGTGTTAGCCAGGATGGTCTCGATCTCCTGACCTTGTGATCCACCTGTCTCGGCCTCCCAAAGTGCTGGGATTACAGGCTTGAGCCACCGCGCCCATCCCCGCTGATGTAGTTTTAATCATTGCTGAAGACTAACTGTGGTAAAGGAGCAGTTTTATACGCAATCGGCCATAGACCAATACTTTTGTACAATACAGTACAATGAATTACTAGAAAATGAAATATAACTATAGAAAATACAAGCCCAATTGTTTTATTACTAGATTTAATTAATAGAAAATACTCTGTCAAATTGCCATAACAGTTACTGGTTTTTTTGGGGGTTTTTTTCACACAAGGTCTCACTCTGTCACCCATGCTGCAGTGCAGTGGCCCAATCTCTGCTCATTATAGCCTCGACATCCTGGGCTCATGTGATCCTCCCATCTCAGCCTCCTGAGTATCTGGGACTACATGTACAAGCACAGCACTGCACCTGGCTAATGCTTGCATTTTTTTGTAAAGACAGGGTTTCACCATGTTACCCTGGCTGGTCTCAAACTCCTGGGCTCAAGTGATCCCTCAACTCCTGGGCTGGAGTGATCCACCCACCTGGACCTCCCAAAGTGCTGGAGATTACAGGCATCAGCCGTGGCACGCAGCCCATAAAAGTTTCTTAATGTTTCCTCTCAATTTCTGTACTTGTATTGATAGATATTCACAGAGAGAAAAACATACACATATCATACACATATACACACATACATACCTACATGCCAACATAAGGCACACACATAAACACCCTCATATGCATATACATACAGAGGAACACGTAGTAACAACGTGCACCTGTGTGCACAACACCCACACATACACATATACTCACACTCAACAAGACACCCCCTCTTCTTCCCCAAGCTATCTCTGCTTCCTTATTATACCTCCCTTCCCATATTTGGAAAGAGAGTTTCCTACACAGGCTATGAATCAGAGTAAGGAAAGGATGTCTGGTGAAACGTGAAGTGGCAGAGAAAGCATAGAATCCAGAAATTCAAAATCCCAGTCCCCTTCTATGCTTTCTAGAACTAGAATTCACTGTAGCCTCTCATGCCAACACCATCTCACCTTAAGCGTAGTTTCCCCCACAGCCTCCAGCCCCCTCCACGCTGCTTTGCCCATCACTACCACTATGTTGCCCACCCTTGTGCTTATAACCAGGGAAGACATCTGGAAGTGAGAGACAAACAGCATTCTTCTATACCCTGGCTTCTTCCCAGTGTTGTGGGCAGGCTCCACTTCCTGTGGCTGCACCTTAAATGATGGTGTTTCTCAGGGTCCTATTCTGAGCTCTCTTTTCTTCCCACACTGTACTCTACTTGAGTGACTTGACGTAATTCCATGGCTCCAACCACCATTAACCTACTCCCAAAGACAGGTATATCTCCAGCCCAGAGCTCCCAAAGTCCAGACATACATGTCCATCTTCATACTGTTACTAGCCCAGTCAGTGTCCCACAGGCATTTCAAACCAAAACACTCAAAACTAAGTTCATAATCTGCCTGGCTTCCAAACCTGTCCCTCCCTACTCCTGCAGCCTCTCAGTGTTTGTTAGTGGAAACATCATACCCAATCATTCGAAGTCCTAATCTAACACACATCTGTGTCAACTCATGCTTGTCTGTCTGTTTCTCCAGTAACTGCCCACCTTATCCCAGGAGCTACCTCAAGAGGGCATAAAAGTTATTGAGTTTTATTTTCTTTTTTCCCAATAGCGCTGAGTTCCTAACACGTGCTCAATACACATTATGGCTTTGGAGGGGGGTCGTGATTTGGAGCTAGGCAAATATACGTAGGTTGGTACAATCACAGATTCACGATCTTGTTTAGAGGGCAAGATTAAATAGTACACATGAAACTACCAAGTAATAAGATAGAAGAGAAGAATAAACCAAATGGATTCTGTAACATTTTTCTCCCACCTCCTCTAGGGTTTCATTTATCCTAAAGTTCATTTATCATAATCTAAAGTTCATTCTCCGTTGAATGTTAATTTTCCCTTTGCGTACCTCTGGCTTAGCATTAGGTCTGTAGCCAGGGTTAGGCAACACCAGGAGAAGTTCATCCATTCAATATCTATAAGAGTTGTGGCCCCAGAAGCTGGGAAGAGTGTGAAAAGAAATCAGAATAGAATGAATTGTTAAGCAGACTAATTATATCCAAACAAGTGGGGGTAGCAACCTGGGTAGGAGTTTCTGACTTCCTTGTGTAGGCTGAAGAATTAGATGGAATGTAACTTGAATCTAGGGGTCATGGGCTGTAAAGCTGGCCCATTCTGAGGGTAATGACACAGCATGCATAAAACAGGGCTCAGTGGGGCAGCTGGGGCCACACAGAAGAGCTGCCCAATAGCTTTGGGATAGAATCTCTACTGGGTACGCTCTCTGGGCCCCTGAGAACGTGTTTCCAAAAAATCACTTGAGAAGGGTCTCCTCAGCCATTTGGGAGGACATAAGTATTTTAAAGTGGGTAAGTATGTTTTAATATCCAGAAAATTTAGAATGAAGTATAGAAATGTTTAAAAGAATCAACACATAGCATTCATGTGTTCGTATTAAGGAATTTGTATTAGTCTTGTCATTCTAATTTAAAATGCACATGAGTTGAAATGAGACTTTCCTTTAAAATTAGTTTTGGATCATTTAAGAAAACATAGAAATTGAATCATCCTACTTATAAATTGTTAGATTTATAAAGGTGTTTAGGTATTCAGGAATGCTTTGTTGGTTAGCTCAAATGGCCAAATTACTTTATAAGGACGTGGAATATATATTGAATTTATAAAATATCTCTTTTAATGTTTAAAGAGTTTCCTTAACGACTTACAAATAAGATCAAATAGTCAGTGAATACGATTCTTTAAAGTGATTGTTAGAATTTATTTCTATGTAAGTTAAACATAAAAGCTCAAGGAAGCTGATTTATAACTTTAACATAGGAAACATAGATGTTAAAAAGCCAAGCAGCCTCTAAATACTCTTTGCTCGGCACAAAAGAAACATTTTAAAGACTCACATTAACACTACAAGACCGATTCATTTTCTATGACATTTTCATCTAAACTGCACAGTGGGCTTTGGTGATTATATTTTCTGGTGTTAATATGTTTGTTGATTTTGCTGGGGCGTTTAGCAGGGAGGGAAGCTTAAGGCTCAGGCTCAAGGGCATGCGACTGGCAGTGGAGCTTTCAGAATGGAATCTGGACCTCTGTCTCTCCTCAGCATTCTCCTCCCTCTGCACTGTGCTGCCTTCAGTTGGGTTATTTTTCTGACTTGGGAATGGGAGTATTATATCCTAGAAAAACTGAGAAACGTGAGCAGGGTTTCCCTGAGGCCGGTGTAGGGGTGGCAGAGGAATTCAGCAAAATATACTCCAAGAACAAGTAAAACTCAAAGACTGTGGGCAGGTCTCCATCCTTTATAGGGACTTTTCCTCCTTGGCCAAACTTAGAGTTTTGAGACTACTTTTACTAAGTAAAGTAGCTTTTAAACTGTAAAAAAAAACAGGCTGGGCACAGTGGCTCATGCCTATAATTCCAACACTTTGGGAGGCCGAGGTGGGGGATCAATAGAGCCCAGGTGTTCAAGACCAGCCTGGGCAGTATAGTGAGACCTTGTCTCTTAAAAAAAAAAAAAAATTAATTAGCTGGGTGTGGGGGTGTGCACCTGCCTGTAGTCCCAGCTTTTTGGGATGCTGAAGTGGGAGGATTGCTTGAGCCCAGGAGGTGGCGGTTGCAGTCAGCTGAGACTGCACCACTGTACTCCAGGCTTGGCAACGGAGCAAGACCCTGTCTCAAAAAGGAAACAAAAACAAAAAATGCATTTTAACCAATTTACACTTCAGTAAATTAGAGTGCCTGCCTACAAGTGGTGTGTACATATGTGTGTGTGTGTATTTAAACAAACCCGTGTTCAGAGTGAAGAAGTAAAGTTATGTTAACGGAATTAGGAGTGCTATATTCCGCCAAATACAGATCTTTCGGGATTCCAAACTCCTCACCTGAAGTGCAAATATCTATTGGCACGAATAAAACAAGATAACAATTACTTGGAATCAATCACTTAGGTGTTGGATTTGGCTTGTATTTGGAGGCAAGGCAAGGATATAGGTTTTGTAATGGGCGGGGTCATAGGAGTAGTTTCAACATGGGCAGAGACCTGGAGGTAGACACTGAGTACAAAAAAAGGAGATGTCAAGGAACTAGAGACAAAGTTTTACCCGCTGCTTGGCAGTTCTGAAGTCTGGGGGATGGGAGTGACTTCATGCTGTTGAAATTCCCAGATTGCCTGCTCCAGGAGACTGACTCTGCTGGGGGTCTGCCAGTGAGAGCTGGGGCTGCTGCTGGCTGTAACAGGCACAGGTTATGTCTCAATAAATGTTCATTTAACAAAATGTGGTTTTGGAGCAAAGGGCTGGGGCTAGGAAAATGTACAGATCACAAATCTGGGAAGTTTATAAACAATTTCTTTAAAAGCTCTCTCATTATACTTAAATTTTTTCAGTGAGAAGGAATTTACCTATGGAGACAGCTTGTCCCATTTTCAGGCAACTCTTAAGTATTTAAAATTCCCTTACATAGAACCTGATCTGCTTCTCTATAACTGCAACAATTCACTGATGTCCTACTGCTTTGAGCCATTCAGAATAAGCCCAATTCCTCTTCACAATCAACCTTTTAAATATTTTAAGAGTGTTTCATGACCCCTGCCCTCCACATATTGCCACATCTGGCAATAACAAAAGTTATAAAATGGCTTCTACCATTTGACCCAATAATTCCATTTTGTAAAATATGTCAAATGGGAATAATTCAAAGTGGGGAGGAGTACATTTCTACAAATCTTTTTATACCTTTTCTTTGTACAATGGAGAAAAGTTAAACATAATATAAATTCCCTAAAATTGAGAGTGACTAAATGAATAGTGAACAACTACTTGATTTTTTTTTTTTTTTTGAGACAGAGTCTCTCTCTATCACCCAGGCTGCAGCGCAGTGGCGCAATCTTGGCTCACTGCAACCTCCACCCCCTGGGTTGAAGGGATTCTCCTGTCTCAGCCTCCCAAGTAGCTGGGAATACAGGTGCACTCTGCCACACCCGGCTAATTGTTGTATTTTTAGTAGAGACTGGGTTTCACCATGTTGGCCAGGCTGGTCTTGGACTCCTGACCTCAGGTGATCTGCCCACCTCGGCCTCCCAAAGTGCGGGGATTACAGGCATGAGCCACCACACCCAGCCTACTTGATGCTTTAACTAAAGAAAATGTAGGCAAAAATTATACTGATGCATGGAAATATATATGGACAATGCTACATGAAGAAAGCAGAACACAGAACTGTTATTTTCAAATGGGTTGCAACTACATGAAAGAGTTTCTGGGTTTGCACATCAACGAAGTCGGTAAGCAACTTTGGAACCTTTCCAGAAGTCCCCCTCCAAACCATGCTTCCTCCAGACTCTTCTACTACAATGAACCTACATCTGAGCCAGATGATGGTCCACATCTGTCTTAAATTCTGTCACGGCCAGGCATGGTGGCTCACGCCTGTAATCTGTAATCCCAGCACTTTGGGAGGCAGAGGCAGGTGGATCACCTGAGATCCGGAGTTCGAGACCAGCCTGAGCAACATGCTGAAATCCCATTTCTACTAAAAATACAAAAATTAGCCAGGCCTGGTGGCGGATGCCTGTAATCTCAGCTACTTGGGAGGCTGAGGCAGGAGAATCGCTTGAACCCAGGAGGCAGAGGTTGCAGTGAGCCGAGATTGCACCACTGCACTCCAGCCTGGGCGATGAGCAAAACTCCGTCTCAAAAACAAACAAAAACAACATAAAAAAAATTCTGTCCTGCATGCTTTCCACTTGGAAATATCCTCCAACAGACAAACAAACAAACAAACAAACCTCATGAGGACTGATTCCAGGAAGACAGGAAAGCAGTTGACCCCAAGCCTCTGCCTTGCCGTTCCCACCTCTCTCTTGTCCCCAACACCATTCCTGTTCTGTGGAGCTTTCTGCCCTCCTTTCAGCCTTCACTTGGATTTATGATCTCTTTTGGGAACTGGTCAGACACTAGCTGAAAAAGCAGTGACAAAATAGACAAGGTTCTTCATTTCATAAACTTTATTTTTAAATTATATGTGGTAGAAAGGTGAGTCTATTATGACAGAAAATAAATACATAATCAATAGAGATAAATGCTGTGAAGAAAATAAAACAGAATAACATTATTCAGAAAGACGATGGGTGAGAGACCACTTTAGACCAGGTGGCCAGGGAAGAAGACCTTTGAGACTATAATACTTTAGTTAAGACCTGAAGGATGAGAGCCAGCCACTGGAATCATGAATGAAAAGAAAGCTCCAGACAGAAGGAAAGAAGAGCAAAAAGGTGCCAAATTAAACATCTTTAAGAATAAGTAAGGCATGTTTAAAGAACTGAAAGAAGGGGCCAAATGCAGTGGCTCATGCCTGTAATCCCAACACTTAAGGAGGCCAAGGTGGGCCAATCACCTCGAGTCAGGAGTTTGAGACCACCCTGGCCAACATGGTGAAACCCTGTCTTTACTAAAAATACAAAAATTAGCTGGGTGTGGTGGCGTGCGCTTGTAATCCCAGCTACTCGGGAAGCTGAGGCACCAGAATCACTTGCACCTGGGAGGTAGAGGTTGCAGTGAGTCTAGATTGCGACACTGCACTCCAGCCTGGGCGACAGAGCAAGACTTTTTCTCAATAACAACAACAACAACAGCAGCAACAACAAAAACCCTGAAAAACTGAAAGAAGGCCACTGTGGCTGCAGGGTCACCAGTGACTTAGCATAATGTCACCACAGGGCTATGGTAAAAGATGAAGCAGAAAAGAAAAGGAGAGATAGGTAGAAAAGGAATCATGATGCAAATGGAAAGCCATTAGACGGGGTTGATGAGATTTATTTGGATTTTTTTTTTTTTTTTTTTTTTTGGAGACAGAATCTCGTTCTGTCGCCAGGCTGGAATGCAGTGGTACAGTCTTGGCTCACTGCGACCTCCACCTCCCGGGTTCAAGCGATTCTCCTGCCTCAGCCTCCCAAGTAGCTGGGATTACAGGCACATGCCACCACGCCCAGCTAATTTTTATGTTTTTAGTAGAGACAGGGTTTCACCATGTTGGGGTTTCACCATGTTGGCTAGGATGGTCTTGATCTCTTGACCTCCCGATCCACCTGCCTCTGCCTCCCAAAGTGCTGGGATTACA
The DNA here is from genome assembly GCF_000951035.1 of Colobus angolensis palliatus. NCBI lineage: Eukaryota > Metazoa > Chordata > Mammalia > Primates > Cercopithecidae > Colobus > Colobus angolensis. The sequence continues at coordinate 7,074,471 of NW_012122709.1, read as the reverse complement.
GGCATGAGCCACTGCGCCCTGACTGATTTATTTGGATTTCTAAGATTACTCTGGCTATGGTGCAGAGAATGGCTTATCAGAAGGTAAGAGTGGAACAGGCAGACAAGTGGGGAAACTAATGTGCTAGCACTGGCAAGATGGTGGTGGTATGGACCTTGATGACGCTCAGTTCAGAGAAGACAAGTTGTAAATTTTTGAAAAAATATTGCCCAATCAAATAAAACCAAAACCAATGAAAAACTAAACCATAAATAGAGCTGATATATATTTACATATCACACAAATTTTTTTTACCCTAAAATAACTAGGATATTGATCCCCAGACTCCTTGGAAGGCAGCGCTAACAAGAACATGTGCTCTCGGCCGGGCGCGGTGGCTCAAGCCTGTAATCCCAGCACTTTGGGAGGCCGAGGTGGGCGGATCACGAGGTCAGGAGACCGAGACCATCCTGGCTAACACGGTGAAACCCCGTCTCTACTAAAAATACAAAAAAAAAAAAATTAGCCAGGCCTGGTGGCGGATGCCTGTAATCTCAGCTACTTGGGAGGCTGAGGCAGGAGAATCGCTTGAACCCAGGAGGCAGAGGTTGC
>NW_012122709.1:7071231-7073605 GCF_000951035.1 Colobus angolensis palliatus | reverse complement strand
TTTTTTTTTTTTTTTCTCTCTGACCCACAGGGACATATCTATCACTTTTAGAATCCCAACGCTGGCTTCTACGAAAACAAATTTAACATTTTTTTTTTAGCGTGATGGTTAGGTGGCAGAAATAGTGATAAGGTGTTTAAAACTCTTCTTTTATGAACTTTGACAGCTTAGATGAGGCCCTATAACTTATTAGTTGAGAGTGAAGGCTCTGGCATCAGACAGCCTAGGTTCACATCCTGGTTTCTCATTTACTGTGTAGCTTAGAGAGAGTTTATTAACTTCAATAAGTTACAATTTCATCTGTAAAACAGGAGTTTGAGAAGCCCCAAAGAATCTTTAATGGGTGAAGTATGGAAAGAACTGTTTGTGAATGAGAAGGCTTCTAAATCTGGTCTATTCCCAGCCTCTAATTTCTCCATTATAACTACCCCTTCATATTCCCCCACTAAAAATACATGTATCAACACATACTCTGTTGTGTACACACACACGTACACACACTTTTAGGTAAGAGCCTGCATTCTTGGAAGAAAGTGGTATTTAACTGCTGTGACCACATGTCACTTACTTAAAATAAACCATTGTAATTTAGCACAGATTTGAAAACTGGAAGGAAGGAGTAACTGCATCCCTGATTCTGTATCCAAACATCCTTACCCCATCAGCTCAAAAACTTTCAGTGGCTCCCCTTTTTCTCCATGAAAAAAAAAAAAATGATCCACTCCCTTTTCCCAGGAGTTTGTGGACCCCCATAGCCAGATTAATTTATATTCCACTACCTAAGAGTAGTGAGCCTTGGAGTCCAATGGACAACCTGCGACCCTACCAAGGGTTCCCTAAACAATATGAGGAATGGAAGGCCTGGTGAGGAAAGGTTCAGACACTCTCAACATCGAGAATGAATGAGCTGGGTTTGAGACAAGTGAATAAGGTTTTTTAAACACTGGCCCCTGTAACCGGCCACTGGGCAGTATTTACGGAATGGACACCAGGGGGTAGCAAAATCTCACTCTCCTGGCTCTGGAGAGTGTCGGTGACTCGAGGGTCCCATAACCCAGTGTTAGAAAAAGCTCCAACTCCACAGCTCTAACTGTGCGGGGAAGATGGTTACTGGGGCTTGTTGCCATAGGTTCTTTTATGACGCTATGGAGCAGAGGCCTCTTCTTGCCTCTAAGAAGGATAAACATTTGCTCTGTCCTTCTCCAGGCTCAGCGGAGCGGAGAAAAAGGTGGAGGTTAGCGTCCAGAGGAGGTGAGAGAAGAGCAAGTCACCTTGGCGGCTCCCCCGCCTCCCCTCTCGCTGTTCCAACAGCTGCCCAGAGGCTCCGGCCTCCGAGGAACTGCAGGCGAGGCCAGACGTTTTCTCATCATCGCCCTCCAGCTGCAGGGGCACACGCGTTCACGCCCCTCCGGGGACTATTCGGCTTTCCGATCTCCTCTCCTCTCCTTTCCGTCCACCCTTTAGAAGGGCTCACGGAGCTGCGGCGCTTCCTGGTGCCTGCTCAGAGGCCAGGCAGGGCATCTCCCCGCCGTGCCCGTGCCTCTCCCCAGGCTCCTGGGAGACCCCCATCTGGCCTTCCTTTCCCATTCAGACACGGTCGGGGGACGCTCGGGGTTTGATGAGGGAGCGAGGCTAGAACTTTCGTAACTAGCCCACCCCGCTTTGTCTCCTGCGCCAAATACCCATCTCCACGGCCACGAGCCCAAGCGGCCCTGCGGGACGCTATAATCACCCCAACAGAAGGAAAGGGCTGGCATCCAGTACCGAATCCTCGAACTGGAGGCCTGGTGCCTTCCCTCTTCTAGCCGAATAGACAGATAGGGATGCGGAAGGGAAGGTCCACAGAGGAGAGAACTCAGAAAATGTCCGGCGAAATGCACGCCCTCCATGAGCATCCCGATCCGGGAACCCTGCCCCCTCGCCCACGGTGTCCGCCCCCTATCCCAAGCCTTCGCTGCTCCCTGACTCCCGCACACTCCCGCCTTCCCCAAGCAACACAGAGGAGCCCATTGTCAGCCCAGAAGCTCCAGGCCCGAGGAGATGGAGGGAAAGGAGGAGGGCGGGCAAGCCCCAGGGGGATTGGGGAATCCCCTGATTCCCGGCCTTCCGCTCTCTGCTAGGCAGGCAGGGGCCTGAAGGTCTCATTTGAGCCCCGAGTCCTGCCAAAGTCTAGAAACCCATGAGAGAAGAGGGTCCCGGGCGAGTTAGAGCGGGGAGGCTTTCCAGCCGCAGGAAGACCCCAGTTCTGGGAAGGGGCGGCACAAGGGAATTCACGCACGCCCCAGCCTTTGGAGCATCCCTTGCCGAGGCTAAACTGATCCCGCGGGGAGCGAGGCGGTGGCGGGAAAAGAGGGGCATCCTCGGCTGGGCGGGC
>NW_012122709.1:7057764-7070846 GCF_000951035.1 Colobus angolensis palliatus | reverse complement strand
AAGCGTCGGACGCGGCCCGGCGCCGAGCCATGGTGAGTCCAGCGTCGCAGCCCCCTGGGTCCCCTTGGCCTTAGCGCAGCCCGCTCCGGGCCCCCAGTCCCCAGCCTGGTGCCTCCCGATCCTGCCTCGGACTGTTCGGCGCTCCTGGGACTCTCCTCCCTCCCATCCCCCCTTCTTCGATTTGTCTGTCCGTCTGCCCGACTGTTTAGCTCTGTCCCCACCGACTATTGCCCTCACCCTTTCTTCCTCCTCTCCTCCGCCTCTTCCCCCATCCTCCCTTGAGTCTCTCCCCTAATCCACACACCTCCCCGCTCCCCGCCCTCCTCTGTCCTGACCTGTGCCTTTCTTTCCTGGAGCTTCCCTCCCCCTCCTGGTCCCAGCTCCTTACCCGCGGGAGACCCCTGCGGGTTGGTCCTGCAGTGTCCCTGGAAGAGGCCCGGCCCCTCGGGTCATGAGAACTGACCTGCATGGAACTACCATTTTCCATCCCTGTCCCCAACCCGGTGAGGCAGGCCCACCCATCCGGCCCTGGGGGACCGGCCACAGCTGTGGCTGGGCCGGGTCCAGGGGCATGGCCAAAGAGGGAAATTCCCGCAGAGAAAAAGGGCTGCCTCAGGGTAGTTGGGGGTGCTTGAGGGGAGCTCACAGAACCAGGGGGCGTGACACTGCCAGAGCCGACCGGAGTTTGTGGGGGAGGGAAGTGCCCCAGAGCTCTTGCTGCAGGGAACTGAAGGGCTGCCTCAGGGCACTCTTGCTGCAGAGAGGGGGGAACACGAGCCGGAGCTCCCTGCAGGGAGTAGGGGACCCTGGTAGAAGCAACTTGGGGCGCTGGAAGCTGGAGGGTACCGCTAAGGAGAAGCCCACACCAATAGGAGTGAACACTGCCCTGAAACTTTCACTGCAGAGTACTCTGAAGCATCGCTGCAAGAGTGGACACTGCCAGAGAGAGCGCCCACTGCAAAGAGGGCGGGGGCATGGCCAAGGGGGCGCTCGCTGCAGAGTGAAGGAGGGGGAGAGGCCTTGCCAGGGGGAGCTCACCGCAGGGAGTGGAGGAGGGGCAGGGGCACTACTGGGGCCGCCCCTCTACGGAGGGAAGGGCACCCTCTGGCAGGGAGGCTGGAGGAAAAAGAAAGAGGAACTGGGCCAGGGAGAGCTGACTCAGTCTCTCTGGTCTCCTCTCTGGTCCCCGCCGGCAGGAGGCTGGGTCGCCGTGCTCCCGCCCGCCGCCTCCCTCCCCAGAACCCTCCTCCCCTCCTGCCGCTGCTGTTTCCTGTGGCTGAGACTCGAGCTCAGCCATGAGCTCACCGCCCCTAATGGGTTGCAGCTGCCTCGCTGCTCAAGCCCTAGCTCCGCACTCCCGGCCTTGGAGCAGACGGCCCCACTCTGCCTCACCCCCGCCCATCTCCACCTTCCCCCAACCCACGCGTACTGCGTCCGCCTGGTCCCGGAACACTGGGGGGTCTGTCTGCTCGCCCACACACCTTGGGGCCGGGTCTGCGCGCTGACGCGCTGAATGTCCCCGTCTCTGGAGTGGTTGCCCTAACTTCCCAGACGGTCCAGACAAACTGGATGGAGGAGCTCAGAGAAAAATAAGCTATTTTGTTTTACGGCAAAGGCAAGACATGGGGGTAGGGCAGGTAGAGACCAAGGTAAAGGCTGCATTGAGTCTCCCCTTCCCCATTTACTGCAAAAAAAAGAAAAAAAAATCCAGTAAAAGGAACTTCAAAGACTGTCTTGAAAGAGAAGTTTGCAAAGGAATAGCCCAAGGGATGGTTGTTTAGGTTACCGGATGGAGGAAGATGTCTCATTGACTCACTTAGGGAGGGGAGTCTGGATGAAGCAGGGCTGAGTCTTTTTGAGACTCCTAGGGGAGATTGGCAGAGAGAGGTCCCACTGGAATCAGAAAAGAGCAGCTCTAATGCATACCATTAAGGCCTCCTCCTCCCTTCCCACAAGTTCCTTTTGTGACTTTTTTCTCTTTCAACTGCCCCCACCCGGTTCTTTGTAACCCAATCCCACATGCTCTAGGATTGGGTGATTGCTTCAGAGCCACTGTGGGAGAGGGAAGAGGGATGCTAGAAAGACCTAAGACAGTCATAGTCTTTCCATCCTCCTCTTTTCACCAAATGACCATCTCTCCTTCACCAAATGATCATCTCTAGGACATAATTGTGGGTGATGGCACCTCCACTTAAGATGGGGAGCTCTGGATGGTGGGTCTTATGAGAAGGGATTTGCAGGATGGCTCACACCCTCAAGTTCTCAGCCATAAGCTCAGTCCCCTGATAGCCCAGAAGCCTGTCTTTTCTCTCCTGGGAAAGGTCTATGCAGTCACCCCAACTCACGAGCACCCGGAACAGCCCTGATCAGGGGCATTCACAACAAATTCTCTCTGGATCTCCAAAGCCAAGGTCTCAGAACTTGAGTGTTGAGTGCCCTGCCACGCTTGTGCACTCTGGCCCAGCCCCACTCCCATTCTGGACTCATCAGCCAGCATTTCCTGAGTGCTCACTTTTTGCACACATTGTACAATGGGGGCCTTGGAGAACACAGCCACCCCCAGACCAGTGCAGCTCCCAAGGAGCTGCGATTGGGTGATCTCTAGGGATCTGTAGCCTGGTCCTATCTCTACAGGAGCCTGAGCCAGTGGAGGACTGTGTGCAGAGCACTCTCGCCGCCCTGTATCCACCCTTTGAAGCAACAGCCCCCACCCTGTTGGGCCAGGTGTTCCAGGTGGTGGAGAGGACTTATCGGGAGGACGCACTGAGGTACACGCTGGACTTCCTGGTACCAGCCAAGCACCTGCTTGCCAAGGTCCAGCAGGAAGCCTGTGTGAGTGGCCGTGCATCACTATTCTGCCTTCCCCAAGATCCACTGCCACACTCTTCAGACTAGCCAGGCTGACTAATTCCCCCACTAACCTGGAGATACAGCCTCCCCTAATACTGATCTCTCCAGAGTCACTTAAGCCTCGTTCTCTGACCTCCCACAAACTTTGACCTTCACAGGCACTGACCATTCAGACACTAACACACACACACACACATTCATCTTCCCCAAATTCATCTTGACCCCTGAGAAATACTGACCCCCAAAGACCCTAACTCTCAAGACCCAATTCCAGACATTTTCACCCCCTCATGTGAATTTCTCAAGATACTAACTCCCCCGTACATGAGTCAACAGAGATCCTTCATTTCTACAGATATAAAGACTTCTAAGAGTCTTTAACTTCTCCAAGACAATGGCATCTGCTGACCATGTCTTGGTAATGATTCAGTTCTTACCCTCCCACACACGGAACTAGCTTCCTAGAGAAGCTTCCTGCCACTAGGAGACCAATCAGTCCCAATCCCTTCCTCCCTGCCACCTGAATACCCCAAATCTCCCCTCCTGCTCTCCTGAGAGTGTAATCTTCCAGGCATAGGGCTCTTCCTGCCTAGGGTGGGCCCATTCTAACTGCCTTCTTCTGCTGGCTTCTTCAGCAGAGGCCTGAGTGCAGCCTCCCATCTCTCTCCCCAGGCCCAATACAGTGGATTCCTCTTCTTCCATGAGGGGTGGCCGCTCTGCCTGCATGAACAGGTGGTGGTGCAGCTAGCAGCCTTACCCTGGCAACTGCTGCGCCCAGGAGACTTCTATCTGCAAGTGGTGCCCTCAGCTGCCCAAGCACCACGACTAGCACTCAAGTGTCTGGCCCCTGGGGGTGGGCGGGTGCAGGAGATTCCTGTGCCCAATGAGGCCTGTGCCTACCTATTCACACCTGAGTGGCTACAAGGCATCAACAAGGACCGGCCAACAGGTCGCCTCAGTACCTGCCTACTGTCTGCGCCCTCAGGGATTCAGCGGCTGCCCTGGGCTGAGCTCATCTGCCCACGATTTGTGCACAAAGAGGGCCTCATGGTCGGACATCAGCCAAGTACGCTGCCCCCAGAACTGCCCTCTGGACCTCCAGGGCTTCCCAGCCCTCCACTTCCTGAGGAGGCGCTGGGTACCCGGAGTCCTGGGGATGGGCACAATGCCCCTGTGGAAGGACCTGAGGGCGAGTACGTGGAGCTGTTGGAAGTGACACTGCCTGTGAGGGGGAGCCCAGCAGATGCTGAAGGCTCCCCGGGCCTCTCCAGAGTACGGACAGTACCCACTCGCAAGGGTGCTGGAGGGAAGGGCCGCCACCGGAGACACCGGGCGTGGGTGCACCAGAAGGGCCTGGGACCTCGGGACCAGGATGGAGCACGCCCACCCGGCGAGGGGAGCAGCACTGGAGCCTCCCCTGAGTCTCCCTCAGGAGCTGAGGCTGTCCCAGAGGCAGTAGTCTTAGAGGTGTCTGAGCCCCCAGCAGAGGCCGTGGGAGAAGCCTCTGAATCTTGCCCCCTGAGGCCAGGGGAGCTTAGAGGAGGAGGAGGAGGTGGCCAGGGGGCTGAAGGACCACCTGGTACCCCTCGGAGAACAGGCAAAGGAAACAGAAGAAAGAAGCGAGCTGCAGGCAGAGGGGCTCTTAGTCGAGGAGGGGACAGTGCCCCACTGAGCCCTGGGGACAAGGAAGAGGCCAGCCACCAAGAAGCCCTTGGCAATCTGCCCTCACCAAGTGAGCACAAGCTTTCAGAATGCAGCCTGGTTAAGGAGGAATATGAAGGCTCAGGGAAGCCAGAATCTGAGCCCAAAGAGTTCAAAACAGCAGGCGAAAAAGAGCCTCAGCCCTCTGAAGCCTGTGGGCCTACAGAAGAGAGTGCCAGAGAGAGAGAGCAGGAGGGGCCAGGCCTGGTGTGTGTGGCAGGTGAGATGACACTGAGTGAGGTTCATGGGGCGAGGGCCAAAGCAGGTCGGGCCTACGGGAGGGGGCAGGATGAGGAGCAGGGTTACGCTGGGAGCAGAACAACCAGAACCATCTTAACTTCAGTCCCATTTTTCTGTCTGTGTCTGTGCAGGACACGCAGGCCCAGAAGGCCTCCTGTCTGACACTCCAACACCTCTGCTGGAGACTGTGCAGGAAGGAAAAGGGGACAGCATTCCAGAAGAGGCCCTTCCAGTCTCCATCTCTGATGACCCTGATGTGGCTTGGGACTTGATGGCATCTGGATTCCTCATCCTGACAGGTCAGTGGGCATCAGTGGGTGAAGGGAAAAAGGATTGGGAAAGAGAAGCAATTGGGTGGGCTTGGGGACTGGGGGAGGCAGGGTGGAAGGGAGGTAGGCTTGGACTGCTCCCAGCCAGGACAGCCTGGCCGTTTTGTGTCTTCAGGAGGGGTGGACCAGAGTGGGCGAGCTCTGCTGACCATTACCCCACCGTGCCCTCCTGAGGAGCCCCCACCCTCCCGAGACATGCTGAACACAACTCTTCATTACCTCCACTCACTGCTCAGGTAACCGAGGCCCAGTCCTGGCACCCTGGACACTAACCTCCTGGTTCATGAGGACCCTCACCTCCTTCTTCTCAGGACACTGACCTTCTGACCTCTAAGGACACCTACTTCTTCAGCCTTCAGATTTCAAGTCATTGACCTTTGGTCTTACTGACCCTGACCTCCAGCTTCATATCTTCATTGATCCTCAAAAGCAACACTGTTGACTTTCACTGTCTTCCAACACTACCAAGATCATCAGGACATTGGTTCACTTAATCAACAAATACTTATTGAGCACTGAGTACCTATTAGGCACCATACTATAGGCTGACATTGAATGCATGCCATTCCAGAACAGAATTCTGAACTTTCCGGACCTTTAATCCCTTGGCCTAGTAGCCATATGAATATAGACTCCCAACTGCTAGGCCACTTCCTCCTGTACACGCATCCCAGAATTTGGCCCTTTGCCCATTTCTTCCCAAATGCACCAGCAACTAATTTCTCCTGAGGACTATTAACTAAATACAGACCCTGTATGTCTGCCTTGCTTTATCTGCTATCCCCCAAAACACACACACAGCAGCCTTCTTGACTCTTCCTGCTCCCACAGGCCTGATCTACAGACACTGGGGCTCTCCGTCCTGCTGGACCTTCGCCAGGCACCTTCACTGCCTCCAGCACTCATTACTGTCTTGAGCCAACTTCAGGTAACCACCCCTTGAACAGGCAGTTCCCCTGGATCCTAACTCTTCACTAGTGGCCAGTCCAGGACACCCAATTGCCCAGTTTAGGGTTACTCTTCTCTGCCCTTAGGACTCAGGAGATCCTCCCCTCATTCAGCGGCTGCTGATTCTCACTCATGATGACCTTCCAACTGAACTCTGTGGATTTCAGGTTTGAGCCCTTCATTCCTACCTAGTTTCCCATCAGTAGTGGAGAAAGGAGAAGAAGCTGGCTGGAGCCCCAGGCTGGTTTCTGAGTCCTTGGGTGCCCAGGAAGAAACCCCTGCCTTACCCTCTACAGGGTGCTGAGGTGCTGTCAGAGAATGATCTGAAAAGAGTGACCAAGCCAGAGGAGCTGCAGTGGGAGTTAGGAGGTCACAGAGACCCCTCTCCCAGTCACTGGGTAGAGATACACCAGGTAAGCTTCCCCTCTAACACCTAGCGTGCTGGGAGCCAGGAATGACCCAGCTGAAGACATTCTAGGAGAGATGCCAGGTCCAGGACATACCATGGGGTTGCAAAAAAGTGGTTTCCATTCCATTCAATTCAACAAGTATTTATGGCTCCCAAATGATGAGGAAAACATGTGCACTGCGCCATGGTCTACTGGGGAGATGGGAGGAGTATGTTAAATTATTATTATAATTACTATTTTTAGACAGTCTCGCTCTGTCACCCAGGCTGGAGTGCAGTGGTTCGATCACAGCTTACTACATCCTCCACCCTCCGGACTCAAGCGATCCTCCCACATCAACCTCTTGAGTAGCTGCAGCTACAGGCATGTGCCACCACACCCAGCTAATTTTTGTATTTTTTTTTTTTTTTAGTAGAGATGGGGTTTTGCCATGTTGCCCAGGCTGGTCTCAAACTCCTAGACTCCAGTGATCCACCCGTCTCAGCCTCTCAAAGTGCTAAGATTACAGGCATGAACTACCGTGCCCAACCAAATAAATTATTAATATGACATTAAGTAGTACATGATTTTTGGTGGGAGATAAATCATGAAACAAGTAGAGAAGAGTGCAAGATAGTGTCATTGGGTTTCTGGAAAGCACTGAGTCAAAAGGCTGATTCTTGTTCCAAATTACTTTACCTCACTTGCAGAAATAGTGCCCTTTCTGTACCCGCTCCTTGCACCAACATCCAGGCCTCGGGATCCTCATCAGTGAAGTGTAACAATCACAGTGTAATTGCTAAAGGTCCTTCCAGCACTTATCTCATGTAATTCTATGAATATAAGTGTTGTGAGTATTCAAGAAAAGAGAAATAAACATGATCTGAGCTGAGTATGAAAGAGGGGTCTGTAGATGGTCTCTAAGCTTCGCCTTTAGTGTCAAAGGGGAAATTGATATGAATAGGCAGAGAGAGGGGGTTTGACAGGGTGAAGCCCCACTGAAGACAGAGAGAAAGGAAGGTCACAGTTACCAAGCTGTACAATGTGCCAGGCCCATGCTAGTTGCTAAACTGGCATCATCTCCTTAAAAATCACAGAAGCCTTTCTTATCCTGACTTTACAGTTGAGGAACTGAAGTTCAGGAAGGTTTCTGGACCTGCTCAACATCATACAATTAGTTAGCAACAAAGTCAGGGACTGAATTCAGCATTGTCTCCATAAAAGTCTCTGGGGCTACCTCACCCCAACCCTAGGGCTTAAGTTCCTTCTTAAACTCTAATCCTCAACTCCATCCCTGCGTGTGGGTTTCAGGAAGTGGTAAGGCTATGCCGCCTGTGCCAAGGTGTGCTGGGCTCAGTACGGCAGGCCATTGAGGAACTGGAGGGAGCAGCAGAGCCAGAGGAAGAGGTATGAAATGAGATGGGACAGTGGGGGGATGGGATTGGGATGGGGCTGGGGTGGAGATTCTCTGGTAGAACCCCAACTGGCAACTGCTCCCTATCCCCAGGAGGCAGTGGGAATGCCCAAGCCCCTGCAGAAGGTCCTGGCAGATCCCCGGCTGACGGCACTGCAGAGGGATGGGGGGGCCATCCTGATGAGGCTGCGCTCCACTCACAGCAGCAAGTACGAGGGATGGGTGTGCGGGGGCAGGTGGAAGTGGGAGGTGGAGACACAGCCGAAGGCTGCCAACAAACCTTAGCTGCCAGACCATTCTTACTGTGCATATATCTGGGCAAGATACCACGCTTTTACACTTACTATCTCATAACCCTCACAGCATCCTTGTGTGCCATTTACTATTACAAATGAGGATTTGGAGGATCAGAAATGTTAACTGTCTTGGCCAACATCAGTCAGTAAAGAGTCAGGATTCAAACCAAAGCAGTCAGGGTTCAGCCCATGCTTTTGATCCATGCTGCTATGCAACTTCTCATGTTTGCATCCCTCGGAGGGATGGGAGGACAGAATTGAGGGGCTCAACAAAGGGAATGATTCATTCTTTCCTGCTCCTTCCCCAGACTGGAGGGCCAAGGCCCAGCTACACTGTATCAGGAAGTGGACGAGGCCATTCACCAGCTCGTGCGCCTCTCCAACCTGCACGTGCAGCATCAAGAGCAGCGGCAGTGCCTGCGGCGACTCCAGCAGGTGAGCCAGGACTCCTATGTCCCTCTTCCTTGGCCTGGGAGTATGGCCTCCAGCACCTTTCCCGTTGGTACTTATAGTTGATGGTGTTCTTCTAGCCTGGCTTGGTTGAACGCCCTTCCCTCTCTCCTCACCTTTGTTGGTCAGTGTGAGATTCAACAAGAGAGTGGGAGCATCATAGCACCAGTAAAGAAAAGCCAGGTCTCCCCCTCCCCACTGTTTATGCTTGATCGAAGATGCTGAGAGACTGTGAGAGATGCTCAGCTGCCCTAGGGGCTTCTGAAAAGAGCTGATCAACTCTGGAGTGCCTACCTCCTTAGCTGAAAAATAATAAAAGTCTATTGATACCAGCTCATTAGTTATACTGCCACACATGCACCCTTAACTCCTTATGTGATGTCATCCCTCAGACCTGAGGTCGGAAAGATACCACCTCCCTCCACCTTGGAAGGAGAGAGCATTGAAAGCACCTAAGAGAAACTACAGGCTTCTTTGTGGGGAAGATTCAGGAATAAGGCTGGCTTCTCTGAGCCTTGATTCTTCTCTCCTGGGGTTAAGAGTCCCATAGGGATTTGCTCTCCATTCTACCACGTAAGGTAGAGGGAGCTTTGAAATCTGATTGTTCCTCCTTAGCCCCGAGCATGGTGAGTGGATACCTTATGGACCTGCAGGTGGGCATCAGGGGAAAGTTCATCTCAGGGCCAGTGCTAAAACGGGAGCCGAGACTTTCTATTTCCTAGGATTTCTTCGTATTGGCTTCCTCTGAGCCAATATCCTAGAGATGGGTTGCATCTCCTGTTTGCTTACCTGCTCATTAGCTGTTTCCCCAACTGTTTAAAAACAAGATTTGGAATCTAAAGTGCTCAGCTTGAGTTCTAGTTCTGCCATGTGTAAGATGTTGGACAAGTCATGAAGCTTCTCTGAGTTCCCAAGTCCTCATCTGTAGAATTGGGATAGTAACAATTAACTCACAACGTGGTTAGAAAGATCAAATGAATTCAGCAAAGGACTATAAAAGTGGTTATTGTTGGCACTGGCTATTAGGAACAGTCTCAGACTTCTCATCCTCAGGCTGTCCCACCCCTAGCTTCCAGCCTTTCTTCAGAGGAAAATATTATCATCACTTTTTGGTCAAATATCTCAGAACCAGCATGAGAGTTTGTATAGCCCCATAATACGCAATTAAAGCTGGACACACACACACATACACACACACCCCTTCTGTGCTGTTTCTCCAGGCTTGGTCCCTGCGACCCTTGCCCACCAGTTGCCAAGGCTTAGTGAAAGCCGTCAGTCATCCATATGACCCTCATCCTGCCTTTGGTTCACCCCAGTTTGATGTACTTCACCCTCGGGCATAGCTCTGGAACTTTGACCCGCCTCCCTCAGTACTTTCCACCAGCCCAGCTTCCCACTCATCTGGCACCTTACTGAAGATTTCTTACTCGGTTTTTCACTTGACCCTTGTGGAAACTATTACCATTCACTGTTGTCATTCCCACATTGCAGATGAGATGCAATAGTTCACTCAAGGTTCTACAGATTGGTGTGGTGGGGCTGATGCTGGATCTCAGCCCTTCCTTGCCTTTCTACTCCATGACCCCCTACTCTCCCACCTCAGGTGTTGCAGTGGCTCTCGGGCCCAGGGGAGGAGCAGCTGGCAAGCTTTGCTGTGCCCGGGGACACCTTGTCTGCCCTGCAGGAGACAGAGCTGCGATTCCGGGCTTTCAGTGCTGAGGTCCAGGTGAGAAAGGGCAGGAGGGCAGGTGAGAGGAGGTAGAGGGAGACTACCTAGGAGTGAGGACCAGGTCTGAGAGCAGCCTCCCTTCTCCAGGAGCGCCTGGCCCAGGCACGGGAGGCCCTGGCTCTGGAGGAGAATGCCACCTCCCAGAAGGTGCTGGATATCTTTGAACAGCGGCTGGAGCAGGTTGAGAGTGGCCTCCATCGGGCCCTGCGGCTACAGCGCTTCTTCCAGCAGGTACATGCAGAGCCTTTTCCTTCTGTTCCCCCCATTTCCATTTCTTTACTTCCTTTCTGCCTGGAGAGGCTAATCAAATTGTTAAAAGCAGAGGCTGAGGAGCCCATCTCCTTGGTTTTGACTCTTAGCTCTGCCGCCTGCTTGCTGAATGACCTGGGACAAGATACTAAACCTGACTGTGCCTCCATAGATCTACCTCACAGGGCTGCTGTGGGGATTACATGAGGCAATATATAAAAGCCGTTAGCCCAGAGCCTGCCACTCATAAACACCATATGAGTACTGGTTATTCTTTTATATAGGCTCTTCCATCTCCATACCAACTCCGAGTGACATGGTTAGGCAGTGATGCTGGAACAGTGAGAAAACGGGGAGAGTGATGGGCATTGGGAAGCCACAGGCAAGAGGACAAGGGCTGTCGTTGGGCATCCTTTGTGAGCAACACAGGCCTTTACTCTTTCTCTCCCATCCCCAACCCCTTTGATTTTGTAGGCACATGAATGGGTGGATGAGGGCTTTGCTCGACTGGCAGGAGCTGGGCCGGGTCGGGAGGCTGTGCTGGCTGCACTGGCCCTACGGCGGGCCCCAGAGCCCAGTGCCGGCACCTTCCAGGAGATGCGGGCCCTGGCCCTGGACCTGGGCAACCCAGCAGCCCTGCGAGAATGGGGCCGCTGCCGGGCCCGCTGCCAAGAGCTGGAGAGGAGGATTCAGCAACACCTGGGAGAGGAGGCGAGCCCACGGGGCTACCGACGACGGCGGGCAGACAGTGCCAGCAGTGGAGGGGCCCAGTGGGGCCCCCACAGCCCCTCACCCAGCCTCAGCTCCTTGCTGCTCCCCAGCAGCCCTGGGCCACGGGCAGCCCCATCCCATTGCTCCTTGGCCCCATGTGGAGAGGACTATGAGGAGGAAGGCCCTGAGCTGGCTCCAGAAGCAGAGGGCAGGCCCCCAAGGGCTGTGCTGATTCGAGGCCTGGAGGTCACCAGCACTGAGGTGGTAGACAGGACGTGCTCACCACGGGAACACGTGCTGCTGGGCCGGGCTGGGGGGCCAGACGGACCCTGGGGAGTAGGCACCCCCCGGATGGAGCGCAAGCGAAGCATCAGGTGAGATCCCAGCCCAACTGGTGCCCATGAGGCAGACCCAACTGCCCAGTGGGAAAAGAAGGTGACATTGTTGGGGGTAGTGGCTCCCTCCCACACCTCCTCTGCCACTCCTGTTGTGCCTGCAGTGCCCAGCAGCGTCTGGTGTCTGAGCTGATTGCCTGTGAACAAGATTACGTGGCCACCTTGAGTGAGCCAGTGCCACCCCCTGGGCCTGAGCTGACTCCTGAACTTCGGGGCACTTGGGCTGCTGCCCTGAGTGCCCGGGAAAGGCTTCGCAGCTTCCACCGGACACACTTTCTGCGAGAGCTTCAGGGCTGCGCCACCCACCCCCTACGCATTGGGGCCTGCTTCCTTCGCCATGTGAGTGATCCCCTCAACTTCTTCCAAGTGCTCTCTCTTCTCTGTTCCAGCCTCATCCATCTGTCCCTCTTTCTCAGTACCCACGGCCCTCTCCTCCCATGTATGGTCCATGCCATTGGGGCCCAGCCCTGTTCTGTGGGCACCTCTGCCTCTACTCAGCCTCTGCGTCCCTGCTCTCAAGGGCTGCCTGGACTATGCTCTTTCCACAGGGAGCCCTTCCCTCCCTGGTAGGCAGAGTGCTCCCCGGTGACCCATCCCTCATTTGGGCTACAGAGAGGATGGAGAGGGGGAAGAGAGAGGTTTGTTTGCAGGGACCTCGCTGGAGATACTTTATCTGTTCTTTACTGGCACAGGGGGACCAGTTCAGCCTTTATGCACAGTACGTGAAGCACCGACACAAACTGGAGAATGGTCTGGCTGTGCTGAGTCCCTCAAGCAAGGTAACTTTTTAGCCAATCTTCAGAAGAAAAGTAGAGGGGCCAGGATGAGACCTAAAAACCCACCCCAAAAATCCCACAGGGGAAAAAAGCTTTCCTGGATGTGCCCAGGAACATCACCTACCAATCATCTCCTAGAATTGCCGAGGGTGGGACAAGCACTGGACTGGTGAGGCCAGGTTCTTATCTAGCCCACCTGAGGGACCGGGCAGGACTCCTGATTCGTCTGGGCCTCCATTTCCACATCTGGTAAATGGGGGCAATAGTCACTATAGCCAGCTCACAGGGAGGATCTGAGCAGCAGAAAAGCTCACATCAAAAGACGTACAAGTGACTTTAAAAGTTCAAAGCCAGTGGCCCGGCATGGTGGCTCACGCCTGTAATCCCAGCACTTTGGGAGGCCGAGGCAGGCAGATCATGAGGTCAGGAGATCGAGACCATCCTGGCCAACATAGTGAAACCCCGTCTCTACTAGAAATACAAAAAATAAGCCGGGCGAGGTGGTGGGCACCTGTCCCCAGCTACTCGGGAGTCTGCTTCTTCCCTCTCCCAACTCATCTCCCTCTTCTCCCCTGGCTTCTAGAGAAGATCCAGAACTTGCCTGC
>NW_012122709.1:7054930-7057714 GCF_000951035.1 Colobus angolensis palliatus | reverse complement strand
GGCGTGGTGGCGGGCACCTGTAGTCCCAGCTACTCAGGAGGCTGAGGCACGAGAATGGCGTGAACCTGGGAGGCGGAGCTTGCAGTGAGCCGAGATCACACCACTGCACTCCAGCCTGGGCGACAGAGCAAGACTCCATCTCAGGAAAAAAAAAAAAAAGTTAAAAGCCAGAGAGTACAGGAGATTACTATTTTGATTCTTGTTCTATTTCCCTTCAAGATATAGACAATGATTGCTGGCCTGCAGGCCCCCACCTGCTTTTTTTCCAGGTGGAAGGGTTTTGCCTTACTTTGGGGAGCATCTGGGCTTCATCTATACCCAAAAGCCTAGGGTATCACCCACCTATCCCCCAACCCTTGAGCTTGGCCCCCAGAGGCTCCAGCCCTCCCCTCATCCCTGTCTGTGTCCTCCTCAACCTAGGGCTCCATGGAGGCTGGACCTTACCTGCCCCGGGCCCTGCAGCAGCCTCTGGAACAGCTGGCTCGGTATGGGCGGCTCCTGGAGGAGCTCCTGAGGGAAGCTGGGCCTGAGCTGAGTTCTGAGCGCCAGGCCCTTGGGGCTGCTGTACAGCTGCTCCGGGAACAAGAGGCCCGTGGCAGAGACCTGCTGGCTGTGGAGGCGGTGCGTGGCTGTGAGGTGAGGCCCTGGCTCCAGTCACTGCTGCTCAAACGGCCCAGCCCTGGCCTCAGAAGCCATGTAGGTTGGTGACAGGAGAACCAGGCTCCAGGTCAGAGGGCCCCAGGCTTTAATTTCTAACCAGTTGGGTGGCCTTGATTGAGTCACTGAACTTCACTGGGCCTCACTTTCCTCATTTGTAAATAAAAAAGCTATGTCCTCCGAACATCCCATGTTCCTACATCCGCCTTGTACTCTCCCGTTCCTTTCCTAGTTGTTATCTTTCCCCACCTGCCCTATACTTCCTCCTGCACCTCAACACCCAACACATACCTTATCTTGTCTACCTAGTCTTTTTCCAGCCCTGAGGTTCCAAAACATGTTGGAATCCTATATCCTCCTCTGGAATAGACCTATTTCCCTTTCAGTTCTTTGCTGATTCTCTTCCTGGATCCCCAGCACGCAAAGGCTTCCCCACAGGCGGCTATAAACCCTACTGTGCAGTGCACCTTGCCATCTTCAGAAACAGGGCTGTGCTGCTCAGCTGGGTGTGCTGTGCATGGTGACCAGTGGATGGACTCTAGGCTGAGGGCTTCCCTGACTTCCTGACCCTGCCTGAGAACCAGTGCGTTAGGCCCCTTGACCTATAAATCTATTTTTGCTCCCTGTAAAATACAAACAAAGGGCCCCTGGGCCAACCACTTTTGCTTTTCCTTTCTCCAGATAGATCTGAAGGAGCAGGGACAGCTCTTGCATCGAGACCCCTTCACTGTCATCTGTGGCCGAAAGAAGTGCCTTCGCCATGTCTTTCTCTTTGAGCATCTCCTCCTGTTCAGCAAGCTCAAGGGCCCTGAAGGAGGGTCAGAGATGTTTGTTTACAAGCAGGCCTTTAAGGTACAATTCCTGGAGTGAGTGGTGGAGGTGACAGGAAGTCATTCTCTTCTTGAGAACTCAGGATGTTCTGGGAATTCAACTCCAATGCAGGTTGAGAATCTGCATCATCTAGAATAGGCTTTGGCTTGTAATCGACCATCAAGTTAGGGTGTCAGGGGATGTTGGAAGTCCCTGTCATTGGTCTACTTCATGAGGTTTTCCTTATCATTCATGCAGAAGCCTTAGGAGGCATTCTAAACCAGATTGGAAGAGGAACTTTCCCACTAAGGACACACATGCCTTTGGAATTAGGGTTGGTTCCTAGGGCATGAGGAGAAAGCACACTATACTTTGACTAAAGAATCCAAGAAGAGGCAGGCCTTGCTTTAGGGAAACAGCCTTGATATCCAGATAAGCATTTATAGCAACCTATGGTCCTGGATCAGGCAGTGTGGAGTGGATTCTAAGGGTTTCTAGACTTTGTACCCCCTGCATGAGTATAGCATAGAGGAAAAGGCCTGGGTCCAATTCCAGCTCTAATAAGCTATGAGAAGCCTTTGTGCAAGTTGCTTCATGTTTCTGGCCTCATTTCCCCTTCTGTAAATTATGGTTGTTGTGAAGACTAAATGTAGAGCACTTGGCACATGATAGGTGTTGAGCAAACGTTTACTGAACATCTATCAGATGCCAGGCTAAGCCCAGTGCTTGCCATGTGGCGCCACCCAGCCAGGACTTGCTCTGTCTTCACCCACTGCCCTCTGCTCTTCCTCAGACTGCTGACATGGGGCTGACAGAAAATATCGGGGACAGCGGACTCTGCTTCGAGTTGTGGTTTCGGCGGCGGCGTGCACGAGAGGCATATACTCTGCAGGCAACCTCACCAGAGATCAAACTCAAGTGGACAAGTTCTATTGCCCAGCTGCTGTGGAGACAGGCAGCCTACAACAAGGGTACTGGGCAGAGCTGAGGAACAGGGTGCTTGGAGTCAGGGTTATAGCAGGAAGTTTTCTGGAGAGTATGTGGACTGCTTGGGAAGACAGTTTATAGGATGAAGAAAGAATGGCTTAAAAGAAAGATTCAAGATTTGGCTTGAGAGAAATTACTGAGGTAGAAATAAGCCTAAGATATACCAAAAAGAAAAAGAAAGCTGGCAAATTTCAAGGAAGCAAGAGCAAGTAGGGATCAGGTGCAGTGACTCACGCCTGTAATCCCAGTGCATTTTGAGAGACCAAAGTGGGAGGATTGCTTGAGGCCAGGTGTTCAAGACCAGCCTGGGGACATAGTGAGACCCCGTTT
>NW_012122709.1:7053992-7054329 GCF_000951035.1 Colobus angolensis palliatus | reverse complement strand
AAAAAAAATTTTTTTTTAATAAAGCAAATGGCTGGAAAAAGGTGAGAAACCACTCACTTGGATTTAAGAACTGCTGCTACTTGCTGTGTGACCTGGACTAGTTTTGTTTTTTGTTAGTTTTGTTTTTATTTTTGACTTTTTGCTGGGTTTTACCTTGGTTTTAATTTTCTGAACTTCATTCTGCTCATCTGAAAAATGAAATAGCAATGTCTTCATCTTAGTGTAATAGGGATAATTAAGTAAGGTGAAATATATGGAAGCACCTTCTAAACTGTAAAAGTATGTAAAAATGTGAGGGTTTTTTTGTTTTGCTTTGCTTTTTTTTTTTTTTTTTTTT
>NW_012122709.1:7048269-7053692 GCF_000951035.1 Colobus angolensis palliatus | reverse complement strand
GATCTCCTGACCTCGTGATCCACCCGTCTCAGCCTCCCAAAGTGCTGGGATTACAGGCTTGAGCCACCGCGCCCGGCCTTTTTTTTGCTCTTAATACCCAAGATGCAGAGTAGAAATCAGGCAGCTGGGATGCCGAATGGGCAGGATGCAACACACTGGAGAGAAGAGCCAGATATCTGAGGAGGAAGTCACACCATCATTGCCATCCATGTTGTGACAGTCAACAGGAGGAGTAAAAAGAGACACGAGAGGAATGAAAGGGAGGAATGAGGGTTAGAAAGGAGCAAAACAAAAACAAACACAAACCAAAAAAGTAAACCATGACGTGCTAGGGCTAGAGAGAAGGGCAGGAAGAAGTCGGTAACAAGTGTCCCTATTCCCCAGAGCTCCGAGTGCAGCAGATGGTGTCCATGGGCATTGGGAATAAACCCTTCCTGGACATCAAAGCCCTTGGGGAGCGGACGCTGAGTGCCCTGCTCACTGGAAGAGGTGAGGGCCAGGGTGCTGGGGGGTGGCCCCCAGGAGTGAAGACCTTGACAATGAGGATACAAAAGGGAGGTGTGGTGGAAAGTCAGGAAGGGCAACTCGTTCCCAAATCAGTGGGACTGGCTGGGAGGCCCTCTGTGAGACTGAGGGTCATTCCAGGGAGCCAAAAGGGCTTTCCCACACCAGCACCCCACCCCCCACTCCCCACTCTCTGCAGCCGCCCGCACCCGGGCCTCCGTGGCCGTGTCATCCTTTGAGCATGCCGGCCCCTCCCTTCCCGGCCTTTCGCCGGGAGCCTGCTCCCTGCCTGCCCGCGTCGAGGAGGAGGCCTGGGATCTGGACGTCAAGCAAATTTCCCTGGGTGAGGCACCTCTCAAGGGGTGGCTCCCAACAGCTCGGTCATGGTGGTGATGTTCAGGCTGCTTGCTGCTGAGCAATTCCTTTTTCTAGCCAAGTAGCCCAGTTGCCATGACAACTATGTACAGCTTCCCCACTGCTAAAAGAACCTTCCGTCTGGTTGCTAGGGTGATGCTTACAACAGCCTGTTGCTAAGAAGCACTTCCTCTGTACCTCTCTCTCTAGCTCTCCTTGGGTTTCTATGGAAACTGCCTCAGCTTCCTGTTGTACCCTCTTGGTTCACCACGGCAATCCTTATAGTTTCCTGTCGCTTCTTCCCTGGTTGCTCTAATGATGCTGCTGGCAATTTCCTGCCTCTTGGTAGGGGGTTCCCTTGCAACTGGGATCGCTATGGTGACTTACAGCTTCCTGTTGCTATGGAGCTTTTTCTTCCCTGATGGAGCAGCTTGGTTGCTTAAGGTAATCTGGAGGGATTCTATACTCTGCTCTCACCCTAGCTTCCCCTTCAGCCCCAGAAACACTTGACTCTTCTGGAGATGTGTCCCCAGGACCAAGAAACAGTCCCAGCCTGCAACCCCCCCACCCTGGGAGCAGCACTCCCACCCTGGCCAGTCGAGGGATCTTAGGGCTATCCCGGCAGGTAAGTTCCTACAATGAGGCTGGGAACGAGGTGATCTCTTTGGCTGCTTTCTGGGTGGGCTTTTCTGATCTTTCAATCCCAGGGGGGTTGGGGGAAAACTGTGAACCTGTGCTCCTATCTGAGGCTACAGACTGGATTTATTATCTTGTCTACCTTTCTCCTCTCCCCGGGACCTGGCTAAGAGGCATCAAGGTCACAGGTTAAAAGGAATCTTAAATAAGGAGTATAGTGCTGGGGTGGATGGAAAGGGGAGAATGCCAGTGGCCTGGCTTGAACTTGGGTTAAAATGGCAAAACTCAGGCCAGGTGAGGTGGCTCATACCTGTAATCCCAGACTTTCAGAGGCTCAGCTGAGAGGATCACTTAAGCCTAGGAGTTCAAGACCAGCCTGGGCAACATAGTGAGACCCAATCTCTACAAAAAAAGAAAAAAAAGTTTTAATTAGCTGAACTTTTGAGGGGTGCACACCTATAGTCCCAGCTACTCAGGAGGCTGAAGCAGGAGGATCTCTTGAGCCCAGGAGGTTGAGACTTCAGTGAGCCACATTTGTGTGACTGCACTCCAACCTGGGCGACAGTGAGCACCTGTCTCTAAAAAAATAAAAGTAAATAGCAAAATTCAAGGACTTTGGGTAGGAAAGAGAGATGAATTGACAGGCTTGTGGGGAGGGATGGAGGGAAAGAAAGTGAGAGAAAGACAAGAAATATGTCCCTAAATTCACTGTAGTTTCTCTCCCCCCAGAGCCATGCTCGAGCCCTGAGCGACCCCACCACGCCTCTGTGACCTGGGTGAGTCAGCATCCCCAATTTCTACCACATCCAACACTCCTTCCGTCTTGCATGTGCCTTCCTTCCTGTCCCCAGCTACTCGGGAGTCTGCTTCTTCCCTCTCCCAACTCATCTCCCTCTTCTCCCCTGGCTTCTAGAGAAGATCCAGAACTTGCCTGCAGCTTCTCCTCTCAGCACACTTTGGGCTGGGATGGCAGTGGGGCATAATGGAGCACTGGGCGATCACTGAATTTCTTCCCTCTGCTTCCTGGACACAGAGGAGGTCTAAGGACCAGAGTATTGCCCTGCCATCACTATCTCTAGTCCCCCTAGCTTGGTGCCTTCTCCTGCAGGAGCCAGAGCAGCCACATTGCTTGCCTTCATACCCTGGAGGTGGGAAAGTTATCCCTCTTCCAGTGCTTTCCCATCCTGGGCCACTGTATCCAGGACACCACTCCCATGCCAGCCCTCCCTGGCAGCCCATGTTCTCCTCTTTTCTCACCCCTTGACTTTCCCTGAGAAGAATCATCTGTGCCAGGTCAACTGGAGTTCCCGGTGACTCCATTCTGAGGTGTCACAAGAAATGAAGCTATGCAAACTATATAATAGGAGGGTGCAACAGGGAACTGTAGACTTTATATATGTAATTACTGTTATTATAATACTATTGTTATATTAAATGTATTTACTCACACTTTGCCTCCAAGGAGCTAGAGTAGTCCTCTGGATTAAGGTGATAAATAACTTGAGCACTTTCCCTCAACCAGCCCTTAACTAGAACACAGAAAATAAAACCAAGACCCTTCCCAGGCCCAGAGCTGACTGTGTGTGAGCCTGGGAGAATGTGTCTCCTCCACAGTGGCTCCCAGAGGCTCCAGACACTCTCTGAGGCTCCTTCTCCCACACAGCACCTACTCCTTGAGGCTGAACTGGTCACAGACAAACGGATCCAGCACAGTCCAGCAGTTCTCAGAATGAGGCCGTCAGGCCACAGTGTGTGAGAACGTGATTGGCTATTTGTTAAATGCTAATTCTTGGACGCCATCAGAGCTGTTGCATTGAAACCTGGGGGTGAAACCCAATATTCTGCATCTCTTGTCAAACTCTTTGGGTGATAACTAAATGTCTGAAGAAGTGACTATTTCCTGACAGAAGGGCCCAAAGAGAGGAGCAGGACATAGGTAGGCAGACAGACACAGGGCCCTGTGCCTCACGACACCTGTTTATTGGGGACACGACTCTGCAACAGGGATGACAGGAATCGTACCAAAAATAGCGACGTCTACAGGGCCCCTGATGGGGCTAGAAGGGTACAGTGCTCCCCACCCTCACCCCTTGTACAAAAATAAACTCTCACGCCTATGGACCAGCAAAGACTGGCAGAGTGGCTCCTCAACAGGGACACAAACCCTCTCTGCCAGCCCAGGGACCCCGTTCTTTGACCCTCACCTCTGCCACTTCTAAGGCACTGTGACTCCCTTGGGCTGGGTGGGTACCGCCAGCCCACCCTCCTACGCCCGCCGCCCCTTCCACCTCTGGTCCGCCTGGGGCTGGGATATGGGTCCCACGCTGCCCCCTGCTGGCTTCTCTACCCAACTACCTCTAGCGCTCCCCCGCTCCGGCGGGGTAAGCTCACTAAGCTAATCGCCCCTGAGGGCTCACTACCGTTCTTGCCCCCCTAGCCCTGCCTCTCCGGGTCTGGACAGCCCGGAGCCCTCCTCCCCTTCCTGCGAAGGACTGGGAGGGGTCTCTCCTGATGGTACTCGGGCATAGGGCGAGGACGCGTCAGCCTGGGGTGGCCGGCGGCCCCTAGCCCGGCGGCTGTGGTGCACTTGAAGGTGCAAGGCCATGAGCTCTGGGGCTCCAGTGGCGAAAGGGCAGAAGAGGCAGCGGTGGAGGGCACCCCCCGGCCCGGCCTCGCCTCCCGGCCCTGCCCGCAAGGACAGGTCCAGGGGTTCGGCCTCACCACCTCGCCCATTGCGCAGGGTCCTCCCAGGGCTGGCGGGCTTCCGACGGGACCCCGGCCCAGCACCGCTAGAAGGAGGCCGGGGGCTTGAGGCACCCTCCACCCAGGTCGCAGGCTGTGGAGACGGCTTGGCTCCAGATTGCGGGGCTGAACCCCGCTGGGAAGGAGGCGGTGGTTCCGGGGGTGGCCCAGGGCCGGCCCCGCTCCTCTGCTCCCGGTGGTGGCGCTGTAGGTGATACTTGAGCGAGCCGGACTGGGTGCCCGCGTAGTCACAGTGCGGACACTTGTAGGGCCGCTCGCCTGGGGAAAGTGGGTGCAATAGGGTAACGGGGTCACGATCACTGCACGCACCCACCCGAATTTCGCCCAATTTAGAGACCTCATTCTCAGAACCAAGAAAGGGCACTGCATCTCCCACCCACTTCGATTTAATAAAGGAGCATTTCCCAAGTGTTCTCATCCAGCCAAACTGAAGGCTTCGGAACAAACTTCACCTCCCGGTGCTTCGGTAGCCCTCGCCTTTCTGCCCGACCCCCAGTCCCCTCTCCACGCCGGAAGCTGCCTCCCTCACCTGTGTGCACTCGCAGATGCACTTTGAGGTGATGTGCTGAGCGGAAAGACTTTCCGCAGAAGGGACAATCCTTGCCGGTGGCACCCCGGCCCCCTTCAGGCCGGGTCCCTCCAACCAACAGCCCATTCTCTTCTGCAACACATATATTAAGAGGAAGTCAGCGGGGGCCTACACCCTATCCAGGTCCCGCGCACCCACCCCACACCCACCCCATACCCACCCCACACCCACCCCATAGGGCTGCTTCCCCTCGGAGTCCAGAAGGAAACAAAAGTCTGAGGGGTTAGATTGGTTGTGACTAAAGAGTCAAGTGTTCTCAAATGATGGCAAAGCCTCCAGGAAAAAAAAACAAAACAAAAAAACTCAGAAGAAATAAAAGATAAGTTATTTTAAAAAGGAAGCTATGGGGGAGTGGCGGTGTAAAAGTCAGAGGAGGACGCGGCGTACCCGGAGAGCGGAGGGTCCCTACATACCCTGCGTGGTGGTCGATCTTGCCGGGGCCCCAGCAGCAGGGGCAGAGTGCCCCGGTCCCTCACCCGGGCGCGGATGCAGGGAAGCCAGAGGGCCCAGCGACCTGCCCCGGGCCCAGGTCTCCTCCTCGGCCTCCACCACCTCCTCTTCTTCCTCCGGCTCCTCT
>NW_012122709.1:7042175-7047969 GCF_000951035.1 Colobus angolensis palliatus | reverse complement strand
CGCTGGGGCCAGGAGGAGCGCTGGGCCCAACGGCTCATAGGCCAGCAGGCCGAGGTCAGGAGGCTGGGGGGCCCGGGCAGGCCCGGAGCCAGGCCCCGGGGCACGCAGTGGGCCCAGCTTGCTGGCGTGCACCTTCATGTGGTTCTTAAGGAACCACGGCTCCTTGAAGCAGCGGCCGCACACCGGACACGCATGATCGAAGGAGGCCTTGTGCTTACGCATGTGGCCCTTGAGAAACCAAGACTGTGTAAAGCTCTGGCCGCATACTTGGCAGCGGAACTCCGGAGGTGCTGGGGGCTCCTCGGGAGCGACAGGAGCTGGGGTCGGGGTTGCCTCACGTTCGGGCTCGGGCTCCGGCTCCGGGACTGATCTAGTTTCGGGCTGGAGTGGAGGCTGAGGCTGAGGCTGAGGCTGAGGCTGAGGCTGAGGCGCAGCGGTGGTGGCCGCCAGGGGGCGCTCGGGAGCCCCGTGGGCCGTCAGGCTGTGGTGCAGCAGCTCCTCCTCCTGGCTGGAGCCGAAACTGCACAGGCCGCACTTCCAGGGCCTGTGCAGGATGTGCAGGTGGCGTTCGCGCTCCGCCGAGGTGCGAAACTTGCCTTTGCAGTAGGGGCAACGGAAGGCGGACGATGAAGGAGCCCGGGGCCGCGCCAAGCCCTCAGTGGCAGCGGTGGCCTGCATGCCCCCTGAGCTTCGGGCTCTCCCCAGTCGAGCCTCGCGTAGTAGCGCGCGCTCTTCCAACTCTAGCAACAGGCGTGCAGCAGGACTACGTGGGCGCTCGGGCTGGTGTGTGCGCAGGTGCGAGCGCAGCAGAGCCCGCTGCGCCGCGCGGTGGCCGCAGTGTGGGCACTGGAAGGCCTGGGCGCCTGGGTGCGCCCGCAGGTGCAAAGCCAGGATAGAGTTGAAGCGGAAGCGCTTCCCGCATACAGGGCAGGGGAAGCGCCGTTCGCCTGCACGACTCTCAGACCAGCTCACCGCTCCCATCCCGGGCGACCCTGCGCTCACGGCTGGCCCGTTGGAGTATCGCTGCAAATCCAGCTCGCCGTCGAAAGCCGGCGGCGACGGCGCTAAGTGGCCGCTCGGGGCGCGGGGACGTGAGCCCTGTGGAGAAAGATCTGCGTAGAGCAAAGGGTGAAGGTAGAGCTGTAAAGGAAGAAAGGGCGTCACCTCGAGGGCCAGGACAACACAAGGGAAGGTGGACTGGGGCCTGAACTAGGAACACACAGTGCTACTCACCTCGGGAAGTTGGGGGTGGGGTGTATGGGAATCGACATGTCAGGACCAAGGAGTTAACTTCTAATAATGGGAGGTCAAAGAGAGAGAGAGAGGTAGGCAGGAGGAGGAGTATACAGTTGTAGGTACTTGTAGGTTGAAGCCAGAGCTTCACTCACCTCCATGGACCCCCTTCACATTCTTTGGTTCTGGGGAGTGCAGGGAAGAGGAGGAAAAGCTGCTAATGAAGGCAACAGGTGCTGTGGAGCTAAAGCAAGAGAGACAGATTTGGAGGAAAAGATGAGCCCTAGTTTTCAGCAGTAAAGTCACTCCCTACTCCCAGACTCTCAGCACTCTGTATTCCCAAAACCAATCCCTTCTCCCTACTTGCATCTTGAGGCACGAAGGGGCTGCTGTACTCAAAAACTGTACCTCTTGATTTGCCAAGCCTACAAGCCTCCCAGATAATCCAGATTTCTTCCCCAAATTCTACATTTTAAATGCATGGTCCAGAAAAACCACAGCTACCACCCCACCCCCTGGCGGTGGGGAAGACCATCACAGTATGCCCCTCTCCCATGCAGGTTGGGCTATGCAGTGTGGTGAGCAAATGGGGTGGGCTTGCCATGCTCCCCAGTTATCCAAATGGGATCAGTTGCTCTGAGACCCCTAACTGACCAGCCAGCCAAACATCCTTCCAGGTTCCACAGTGCTTCCTTCTGCCCTTACCCTGTCTTTCTGTCTTTCCCCCCTCATTCTCCCTCCCTCCGCCTGGATTCCTGATCCATTCATTTCCATTCATTACAGAGACTCATTCATGCATGGGAGAGAAACACCTCCCAGCAGCAGAGTCTGAAGACAGACAGAGGGGGAGGGGCATGAGGGGGAGGGAGCCAGAGGGAGAGGGAATGAAGAGAGAGTTGGGGGAGGAGTGGAAGTTAAGGGGCACAGCTAGCCTGGGGAAGGGGCTAAAAACTGCAAATACCGTATAGGATTCATCCCCTTGTTTCAAACCTTGGAGCCTGCAGTATGATGGGGCATCTGAGCCCCTTTGTCCAGGGCTGTTCCGAGGCAGGCTTTCCTCCTCTCTGCAGGGGAGAGGCTCCCTCACACAAGAGGAGGATTACACTGGCTCTGAGCTCAAGAGGCTGGAGTGAGGGACGGGGGGCGGGGCTGGGCCATCTGCACAGATAGGGACTCAGCACATGCTCTGAGCAGGAAGGGGTTAAAATTCTCCAGGCTAAAATTCCCTAGGCCTGGGACTTGCAGAGCTCCAGTGCTGGGGAAGGAGATCACTGAGAGGAAGAGGATGAGGGGGTAGGGGGTGCTGATCCTAAGCTGCAGAGGAGTTTAGCATGAGGACTTAGAAGAAACCCCAGAATCAAGATTCAGAAATAGGCCTGGGAGGATGACCAGGAGTCATCTAGTCTACCTTTCTGCCTCATATAGAGAACGGTATCTGGTCAAGGCTAAATGAATGTGGGCCTAACCATATTTATTTATTTATTTATTTTTTGTCTAAGAAAGAATATTTGAGATATAAAGAACTTCCTTACAATAGGCATCACGAAACTGAAATGGGTTACTGAGAAAGAAAAAGATGCAAGCATTACTTTGCTTAAGGATCTTTAATAGAAAAGAACTGGGCCAGGAGTCAACCTGCCTGTCAGCAGAGAGAAAAGGCTCTGGAGGTCCAAGGCTTCTTTAATTTTTGACATTTAGTGGATGTGGTAAAACTCCATGAAGGGGCAGGTACCTGTTACATGTGGAATCTGGGCTATAGGATTATTATTAGCAGTTATTATAATTAACAAAGTGTCCTTGTCCAAGGGTCACTAGACAACCTCCACTATCAATATGTGTATTTCTGTAGCTTCAAATTAGGGCACCCACTCTCATCCTCTGGATCCTTTCCTGGGACTAAGAGCCTAGCTAGGCTTATTGAATAGTGCCACAAAAGGTGAATTAGAATAGGACTGAGGGGTACAAGGCTATTGTAGGCCTAGTCTGAACATTGATAACCCTACAACCCTTACTAAATCACTTAACCTCCCAGTTTACTCATCAGTAAAATAAGGGGATTGGACTAATTTATATTGTTAGTCCCTTCCTGCTCAAAAAAAGTTTGTGGTTCTAAGTCATAGTACTCTTTTGGACCCCAGAGAGATGTTAAAACAAATGGTCATCCCTTCAGTACCATGGAGAGTGTAGTGGGCTACCACAGAAGCCACTTGGGCCACCTCAGTACCATAGATAGAGCTATGAGGTGCTAGAGGGGCTCTTTGCCATTTTAGCATCACAGATACAACACAGAAAAGCTAGAGCATTTTTTTTTTCGTTCCTATCTGAAAACCATAGAAAAAAACCCAGTGGTACCAGAGGGATTATTTTGGCCTTTTAGATGTCACTGAAAATAGAAAGAGCTAATAGAAAATAGATGTAACTAGAAGAATTTTAATTAGCTATAAGGAGCATCCTGACAGTTACAGTTTGTACATCCTGGAATGAGTTACTGAGGCATCATATTTGGGTCCATCACATTCTGTTGCTCTCCTGGGGATTCCCGGAACATCCTGGTGTACAGCCAATCTGGTATATTCAGAGGAAGCAGATGGTGGAGGCGGGGGGGCTGGGAATACTGCATGGTCATAGCTGACTAACCTATGGGCACATACTCTCATTCTGAGAAGATTCTAGGGCCCCTAAAACTGTCTGTAGGATAGCCAGCAAAATCTCATAGGAAGCTGGCCTCATATCTGAGGCAAGAAGAGTGGGAATAGGGCAAAGCTTCCTATCCCAAAACAAAACAACAATAAACCACTTTGCACATAGCAGTTTCCAGAACAGAAATAGAGTGATATACAAGAAGGCCCAAACTGAAGCTGAATTCCCCAGCAGGGAAAGTTTCCCCAGAAGGTGGCCTAAAATCAACAAAACTCACTGAGATACCTTCCTAGGCCCAATCAAGATCTCCTGAATCATCTCCATATCAAACCAGGTTCCAGATACCTGATCCCATGATTTTTGCTCAGTAGGGGAAAGAACTGACAGGGACTGGGATACTAGGAACTGCCTTGGAACCGAGGTCATGCATATATTGCCCTGGACAATAATCACAGAGTTTTCTATAGTCAGGCCTTAAACATCATCCTCAAGACTTGGCCAGACAGCAGCACTGACCTACTTTCCACCCCCACTGGGAATCAGGGGTTATCTTGCCCTTATTTGGATTCTATAAGGATGAAGGGCCAGGGATAGGTATCAGAAACCTTTCAAAAGCAACAGGCCAATTATCCTTACATGCTGGGGCAGCTGGTAGGGAAGTGGGTGTGGATCACTAAACCTTACTCAGTAGAGGAGGATAGAATGGTTGATGAAAAGACTTAGAAACAGCAAGGACAGGTACATAGAAGTATTAGCTAAATGGAACACAAAGACTGTCCCTCAAGTCTTGTGATTCAAAAGTTTTTAGGATCAAAGTGTAAGGAGTAAGGGTTCAGGACTTCTGGGGTCCAGTTGTAACTGCCTCTGGTCCTCTAACACGACAGTTTTCCCTCTTGAGAATCCTACACCTCCCGAATCTGCTAATAATTATGATTACCACTGCACTAGATGGGGTTAAAAGGAAAGGGAGCTTCTAGGGCGGTCTACAGTCAGGACTACCTTGATCACACACACACACCAGTAGTTCACTTTTATGGTCTCCTCTCCATGGCCCTCTGAACCTCACTGCTCAGATAGCTCCTCCAAACCCACTCCATTCTGCAGCTCACCAGCCTTTTTAGACTGAGTTCTTGGTAAAGCCTCCTTCCCTGTGTCCTCACTCTCCTGAGTTGGAGGCATGGAACCTCAGCCATGGACTCCAAAGGTATAGCAGGAAGCAAGAGGAAGGCACACCTGCTCACCTGCTGCCATCCCACCATGGGGAATCTTATCCCAGAGGCATGTCCTAACGCAACCCCGATTTTGATTTTGAAAGTTCTGGAGGACCTGGGTTTGGGAACGGGGGGCATGTAGCCAGCCCTAAGTCCCCTTAAGTAGAGCTGACCCTAGAAAAGTCAGTCTTAGCACCCACGTGAGCCTCAGTCCTCAGACTGGGACGTAGGGGTGATCAAGGGAGCCTCTGGGAAAATCCCCCTCCCAGAAATAGATTGCTAAGTAGGGTAGGACCTGCAATCCTGCCCAAGAGGTTTTTCCAGCAGCACCTCAGACCCCTCCCCAGGAAGATAAGCCAGAAGGATGATGGGGGGCAGGGTTGGGAGATAGGGAGGCCAAGGCTCAGCTACCCCCGGCCAGGAGAACAAAAGCTGAGTTAACAGCCGCCTCCGCTGCTGCCGCGGGCCGAGCTCTTTGTGACACTTTGTTTGGGACGCAAAGAGGGAAGCACCCCCCATCCTCTCCCCTCCCCCGCTACCCCGTGCTCCCGGAGAGTTTGGGCTCCTTCCCCCTCCCCCACCAGCCCTACCTGGGCCAGGGGTTGGGGGGTGCACATCCACTCAGGCTCGCGGCTCTGCCGCCCCTCACCCCCAGGCCCCTCGCGCCCTGCCTTCGGGCCCCTACAAAGACACCCGCCACCTCCCCCGCC
>NW_012122709.1:7026463-7041507 GCF_000951035.1 Colobus angolensis palliatus | reverse complement strand
CCGCCAGGGGCGGGGTGCGGGCGGTTTGGAGACGGGGGGCGCTGTCGGAGGGAGTAAGGGAGGGAGCGGGGGTGGGGCGCACAGAGGATTCCAACAGGAGACTGGAAGAGATTTTGAAAGGTCATCTCGTCCTTCCCCCAGCCTCCAAGCAGCACTGCCCCTCCCTCCCTAAACCCGGACATACCAGGGAAGGAGTTGGCTCTGCCGCTCTTTCTGCCCCAACATGCACAGACTCGGGAAGTTCTTCCTGGGGTTTTATCTCAAAGCCTCTCCCTTACAATTTCTGTCTCTCTTTTGGGGGAGGAGGAGGGGCGATTATAGAGATAGTTAATGTCGGCCGTATAAGAAACATTATTAAAGTTACTCTTCGGTCCTTTCCGTTCTTGATAAACAATTCCTGCTCCTTCCTCTCGAATTCTATTTTCCATCCCTCAAGTCACTTTAATGGCTCTTCAATACAACAAATATTTACTGAGTGCTTACTAAGTGCCAGGCACTGGGCTCAGCGCTGTGAGGGATGAGAGAGAAGTGGTACCTTCCTTCCAGGCGATTGTAGTCTAGACTACAAACTAGTAAGTAGTATACGCAGATTTATTCAATATTTACTGAATGCCTGTTCACCTATCTAATAGTTTATAATCTTTCCAATAACCCTCTATAATAAAATTAGTCCCCATTTACAAGTAAGAAAAATGACGCTTCAGGAAGTCTCTTTCCCCAATGGCCTGCAGGCTCAGGGATCCTCAGTGCAAGCCCAACATCTCACATCGCCACCAAATAAAATCAGTGCACATGGGAATTGAGGAGGAGTAGACACACAACAGTTTCCTGAATCTCTTTAAAACGTGACTCCCACTCCCAGGGAAAGAAAAAAGTAGATAGTGCCCCGCCGATGTTGGCACAGCACTGATGGGGCAGGAGTGGCTTACAAAAGATCACTTGCCTCCCAGGACCGTGCCTCCTCTACTAACTTCTAGAGTCTTCTGGCGCAGTCTCCTCTTATCGTCAACAACAAGAAGTAATAGGATGATGATCACAGCCCCTAACATTGAGCACTTGTGTGCCAGGTACTGGGCTAAGCTCTCTTCCATGCTGAAAGCAACCCCTTGAGACTGGTATTATTAACTTCCTTTTATAGATAAGGGAACAGAGAGATTAAGCAACTTGCCAAGGGCACCCAGGTAGACCTGGGATTTGTTTTGATCTATAGAATATATTTGGGCCCAGCTGGTTGTGCTTCTGACTGTAGAAATGTGTCCCCAGCTTACCTTCTGAATAACACCTTTAGTGTATGGGCATCAGGCTTATCAGTTTGACCTCATCAGCACCACTAATAGTAAGCACCCACCCTGAATCAACAACTCTTCACAGTCATATTGTTAGCCCCCTTTTATCAGTGAACAAACTGAGGTTCGAATAGGTAGAAAAATGTATCTATCAGGACACACACAGTGGCTCACACCTGTAATCCCAGCAGTTTGGGAGGCCAAGGAGGGGAGATCGCTTGAGCCCAGGAGTTTGAGACCAGCTTAGGCAACATTGTGAGACCCTGTCTCGTTTTTTTTTTTTTTTTTTTTTGAGACGGAGTCTCGCTTTGTCACCCAGGCTGGAGTGCTGTGGCCGGATCTCAGCTCACTGCAAGCTCCGCCTCCCGGGTTCACGCCATTCTCCTGCCTCAGCCTCCCAGGTAGCTGGGACTACAGGCACCGCCACGTTGCCCGGCTAGTTTTTTGTAGTTTTTAGTAGAGACGGGGTTTCATCGTGTTAGCCAGGATGGTCTCGATCTCCTGACCTCGTGATCCGCCCGTCTCGGCCTCCCAAAGTGCTGGGATTACAGGCTTGAGCCACCGCGCCCGGCCGTGAGACCCTGTCTCTACAAAAAATTTAAAAATTAGCCAGATACGGTGGCATGTGCCTGTGATCCCAGCTACTTGGGAGGCTGAGGCAGGATGATTATTTGAGCCCAGAATGTGAAGGCTACAGTGAGCCATGATCATGCCACTGCATTCCAGCCTGGGTGACAGTGAGCCCCTATCTCAATAATATAATAATAATAATAACATATCCAAGATCACACAGATGGAGAAGCAGCAGAGCTAAGATTCCAGTCCAGGTCTCTCTGGCTATGAGGCACCTTCTCTCTCAAAAATATTAATTGTTGCAACAGCATCCTTCCAAGACTCACTATTTGAGGACCATCTTATGTATACATATATGTGTGTGTGTGTGTGTGTGTGTGTGTGTATACACAGTTGCAGGTTATCATTGAATCAAAAACAATCCCCACTATAAACAGAGTCCCCCCATCCATTTAGTCAGTGTTCAATTCAGAGTAAAACCTTCAAGAAAGAAGGGAAGGGAGACTGTCCAGAAAGTGACAGGCAAGAAAGCCACTGGAATTCAAGCTTACCTGGTCTGGGGGCAAAGCTTCAAGTAGTAATGACAGGGGACCAATCCAGACAGAAAGTAGGATCTCTAGGGAAGGACAAAAAATTTGAGGAGGAAGCCAAAGAAACAAGTAAGATCATATGGAAATGAGGGGGAATTGAGGTCCAGAGTGATAGTGTCCATGGGAATGAGGTAAGTGAAACCAGAAAAGGAACCCAGGATGGGCAGAAATGGGGGTAATGAGAAATGGGAACAGAGTGAGGCCAGGCTAGACATCTTGTGGAGTGAACTGAGGCCGGTATCTACCCAGGGCCACTCCCTAGATCCTTAGGCCTTCATAGAAACCTTTGCCCCACCACACCCCATCCCTGACAGCCTTTCTCTGCCAGGACAAGTTTGTCGTCTGCTCTGAGCTATCAAGCCCCTTAGGAGACCTAAGACCCAGCTGGGTCCCATCCCTTTGGAGTTAACTGCTTCAGACTAGGTAGGTGTGAGGACCTGGACCTCAAATCCCTGGATATTGGGAGTGGGCAGAGGTATAACTGAAAGATACGTTGTTGCATGTCCTGTCTCCTAATAGATGGAACCTATAATGCATTTTTCCCAGCCTAGGAAACACCTAATTTTTGTGGGCAAAGGAGCCATGGAAGATACAGCTGGTCAGCAAGAGCAGGAGAGACACAGCCTCCGTCTGGAAAAGCTACAACGCTGGGCGAGGCACAGGCAGAGTGGGCACCTCTTGGTGCTGGCGGTGAGGACAGGCTACCCCATCCCAAGTCTCAGCATGTCCACTTCTACCCAATTCAATTCCATCCATCCATCCATCCTTGTTAAGTGAGCACCTACCATGTGCCAGAAACTGTGCTAGGTTCTGAATGGGAGAAGCGTAGAGGAAAACATAGAAATAAACAAGGCAAGACCCTTAATCTCCAAGTAGTTTCCATCTTGTGGGGGAAAACATACAGGTAAGTAACCAAACTACAATATGAGGCAGAAAAAATTAAATGATACTTATTTTTTAATGATCACTTCCTTCCTTGCACTGGGTTGACTGCTTTCCTCCACCCTCCATTCAATCCATTTCCTGATCTCTAAAGAGGTAGGAGTTATGAGAAGGGAAGGGAATCCCTGACAGTTTCTCCTCAATTACCCTGCCTTTACCCCCAGGTGAGTCAGCTATGGCTGGCAGTAGTTGTGGTGCCCCTTGCTGTCTCAGTCGCCTGCCTGAACTCTGAATGTCACATGGCCACAGCGCTGCCTCTTGGGCCTGGAGCCTCAGTAAGACCCACCACAAGGGAGGGTGGAAGGTCCCAGGGCCCCTTCCTAATGGGACCAGAGCTCAACACTTGCCCCTCTCACCATTCAGGGTCTCCTCACTGGGACTGTCACCCTAGAGCTTCGCAGAGCACCCCGCCTCTGGAAGGTGAGAAGGAAGAGAACGCAGCACTGTCCCCCCACTCCCTAAAACAGACACCTACAACCTTCAGCCTAGGAAGTAAGTGGCTAAGTGTTGACTCATCCTCTCAGCTGTCACCACTGACTGGCCTCAATGACTGAGGAGGGAAAGCAAAAAAGTTAGAGGGCTTATGGCCCTGTTTGGAGGCTGAGAAACAGAAGCTGAGATTTGTCTTCAGCTAGGCTGCAAGTGGGGATTGAGGTTGGAATGACTCCCCTAGGCTGGGCAGGGCTGAGCTGGCTCACTGGCAGGTGCGGGCCATGATGATATTCAACACCTTCAACTTGATCTTGGGTTTCATCGTGGTGGTGGTCGAGGTGATGAAGACAGCCTTGGGGCCTGCCCCAACTGCCTCCTCCCAGGTACTGGTGAATGAAGGAGAAAGTGGGAGGATGAGGAGGCAAGAAGAGGCGAAAAGGGAAAAGGGCAGGGGTGAACAGGTGTGGGGTCCCTGCATTCTCAGCCTTGTCTACCTGCAGCATGCTGGCTTGCTGGTGCTGGAGCTCAGTGCTGAGGCCTTCACCCTAGGGGGAGTGCTGGTCTCAGTGCACGCCCTATTCTTGCTGAGCCAGAGGAAACCAGGATGCTGCAGGAGCCAGAGTCTGCACTACCAGGAGCTGCAGGAGGTATGGGGGCAGGGAAGAAAGCATGAATAGCTAGCTGCCAACTAATTTTTCCACTGGCTGTCCTGGTCAGTGACATTTAAGGGAAAACAATGGGGCAGGAGAGAAAAGAAGAGGTCCTAGAATGAAACTGATTGGCTTTCTCTGGCTTTGGACATTTCTCCCCTAATGGTGGGTAAGAGGGAATTGGGAATCCAAATGATTGAGGTTAAAAGAGTGGGAAAGCATTAGGAAGCTGCCTAAATATTGGCAGGACTATGGGAAATAGGATAAAAAATTGGGCAGGAGGAAGCAGTTGTTTGTGTCTGGGGTTTCTCCTTTCTCACCTCTACAATTTGCTCACACCTGTCTCTGGTTTTCAGGGCTTCTCTGAGTTGGAAGAGGTTCCTGGTTTGGAGAATGGTCCCACGGTGGCCAGCACAGGAGCAAATGAGAGGGCGGGACAGCGGGAACAGACACGTGCTGCTCTCCTTCCACCCTGAGAGAATGCTCTCCAGACATTCCTGCCCCACCCCACCAAACTCAGAAGCTTGCTGGGATCCTTTGAGTCCAACAGGAAGTCCGGGAATGCCTTCAGTTTTCACTTAGAGCAGGCCCTTTTTGCATTCCTTCCCTGTTAGGGGAAGATACACCTGGACGAGAATATATCCTCACCTACCACCTTGAAAAGCTGCTTTCTCCCTTCCATCCATATCCTCCCTCCCTGTCACCTCCCCATACAGCTTCACATCTGCCTCATCTCACTCTTTTTTTCTGTCCACCTTTCATAATCCCATCTACTCCAAATCCCGGACCCTGCACACGCCAACTCCCTGAATCCAATTCAGGAGTGCCCCAGTTCCCCTTTCGATCCGTCTCCTTTCTACTGCAGCGGAGACTACAAGTCCCAGGATGCCCCGCTAGCCCGTGACCGGCTGGGAAATAAAGAGCCTTCTCTCCGCGGTAGGGGCGCTGTGGATGTGCTGAGTGACGTGAGGCGGGGAAGTCGGGGCCTAGCCTAGCGCTTTCTCGGACGCGACCACTGGCCCCGCGTTCGGGGAGGAGCCGGGCGGGCGGTCCTGCGCTGGCGTGTCGCTCCCCCAGCCACTGCAATAGAGAGCTGGCTCTGGGTCCCCAGCCCTGCGCTGGCAGCTTCAGAGACTGGCGAGGGCTCGGAGCTGACGCTTGGCAGAGCTGGGGCTTCCCAGATGCTGTCGCTGCACCCCCCTCGCAGGAGGGCCCAGGTCCGAAGTCCTGAGACTTGGAGCGCGCGCGAGAAAGGGGTTGGAGATGATGAGTCAGAAGCGCGGGGCCTTTTTCGTCCCCTCCCCTAAGGCCTGGGCGCTGAAGACAGGCTCGCTGGGCAGGGGGGTAGATACGGCAGCAGAGGGAGGGACGCTGCGACCTGCGTCTCTGCCTAACGCTTTCCCGCCTCTTGCGAGCACGCCGGTGTAACGAGCCCGCGCTGCCGCCAACCTTTATCTCCAACGCAGGAGCGGGACTGCGCAGGCTCGGCCTCTGGGCTGACCCGCCGACCTTTGATCTCCGCTGCGGTCGGGTTGCTGAAGTTCTGGCTGCGTTCAACCCCCACCGTTTACGACCTTTGCAAGTGTGCAAAGATAACAGGCTCGCTTGGGCTTGGGAAAAGCCCAGGAGAACTGGGAGTCCCAGTAGCAGCAGCAGCTGGGCAGCTTGCTAGCCGCTAGAAACTAGAAATTGACCAGAGCTGGAGTACCAAGAGAACTCACCCCAAATTCACATAGTGCCCGGGATGGCTGTTGGCCTCACACTCATTTTTGTTCCCACTTGAGAAGGCTTCTTTCCCTAGAGAATGCAGCTTCTCCCGGCCTAGCCAGGGCCAGGCACCAGTGAGGATAGAACGCAGCCTGGCTGCCTTGCCTTGACATTGCAGTGGCGCCCGCTGCAGCTCCTTTCTGTTTGTGACACCTTGGAAGAGTGGTAATAATCTTCCTATGACAAGGTTAAGTGTGAGTACTAGTGGGTGGGGACAGTTCTGGGATCAGGCTCTGGAATGAAGAAAAGATCTAGGCCTTCTGCATTTCTTCCTCTCCCCTAGTGTAACTGCCAGAATAATGGAGAGCTCATGTGTGCAGGGCTGAGAAAAGAATTTTCTTGAAAGTCAGAAGGTGGTGGTAGATGAGGAGGCTGAGGGAAGAAAATTAACAATTTGTTTTGTTTTCCAGATTTTAGTGATGTGATCAGATTAGATATTGCATTCTGGTTCCTAGAGAAGCTTGATGACCGTGGAAATTAACCTCTATCAGTCAGATTAGACTAGGCTCTGCTGTGGTAAATGCCAAAACCACAGTGGCTTAAAACCACAAAGGTTTATTTATCATACTACGTGTCCAAAGTAGGCTGGCAAGGGGTTCTGTTCATTGCAAATGTTTAAGGTACCCAAGCTCATGGAGCGCCACCATTTTGAGATCCTACCCTGTCACTATGAAGGTTAAAGTTACCCACCTGCCCCCACCCTCAGAATGGAAGTAAGCATGAAGAATTGTTCATGGACTCTTAAATGCTGCCGTGAAGTGATACATTCATGTCACTTCCACCCATTCAATGGCCAAAGCAAGTCTCATAGCCACACCCAACTTAAGGAAGGCCAGAAGGGCAATGCCTGCAAGGAGAGGGGAAGCAGAAATACTTCATTAAAAGAAACATAGTTGGCGGGGCTGGGAGGTTCACATCTGTAATCCCAGCACTTTGGGAGACCAAGATGGTGGATCACCTGAGGTCAGGAGTTCGAGACCAGCTTGACCAATATGGTGGCCGTCTCTACTAAAATTACAAAAATTAGGCCGGCATGGTGGTGAGTGCCTGTAATCCCAGCTACTCGAGAGTTTGAGGCAGGAGAATTGCTTGAACCCAGGAGGCAGAGGTTGCAGTAAGCCAAGATCACACCACTGCACTCCAGCCTGGGAGACAAAGCGAGACTCTGTCTCAAAAGAAAAAAACAAATGGAATTAATAGTTTGTGGTGATTTTTGAACAGCTTAGCAGTTGAAATTTATCTGTTCCAGCAGTTAAGCCGATACCTACTTCTTTGGTTTGGTTTCATGAACCCCTAAGTTCTTACTAGAAATTTTTCCTCAATAGGACTGGGACTTAGGAAACCTAGATTCTAATTCTATTGCTTGGGCAAGTCAGACCTCTCTGAACTACATTTTGTTCATTTGGAGGTTATGGTAATAATATTTCTTCTCTCTACCTTACTGGAGTATCAAGGCTAAAATAAAATCACACAAGGAAAAGTACTTTAAAACTATAAACCACTTCAGGGGTTGAAAATAAATTGCCTGTAGAGGTAAGAAGTCATTTAAATGATAATTTCTTAAAACTCAAGAACCAGTTCAGCTATAGTTCTTCAATTACCAGTCTGCATTAGATAAACATAGTAGGAATTCAGGTTTTGGATATATGTTACAGCTCATGTAGACCTTGCAAAGTCTAAGAGTCTTAGATTAAACATTAAATTCTTAAAACCTTTCTGATAAAACCTTTTTCATCATATCCCTCTAGGGCATTGGTTCTCAGAGAAGGGTCATTTTGTTCCCTAGAGGATATTTTGCAAGGTCTGGAGACATATTTGTTAGTCACAACTGAGGAGTGGGGGAGGTGGGAATATGTAACAATAGAAGGCGCAGTAGATGAGAAGTCAGATTTGGGATTTAGTTCCAGTGCTACTAATGCCGTTTTCCTGTACATTATCCTCTGCCAGCTGCAAGCAAAGACTATTTGAAACTTGTCCTGTGTTCCTCATTATCCCCCCTCCACACTGCCTATTGCCAGAGTCCCGGGCTGCTCCATGACAGCATTCTGCTTTGCTGCAGTGATTCCCAGCAACCACTGTATCTGCTTCTTTCTTCATCAGTTTGGCAGCCTCTGTGGAGGTCACTCATTTTAGTTGAATGGGAACTTCACCGAAAGAAGAAACTGACAAGGTTTCCGCTGACATCAGTTTTTAAAGGCCATAACCCCTATCCTTTTGAACATTAAAGAAATCCAGTTCATGATATGTGGCTTCATATGCAGCAGTGGCACATTGGTGGTTGGGAAATTCTCCATGTGAATACATTTTACCCTCATTTCTTTGAAATTCTGTCATTTATTCTGGCTTTTAATACAGAATATAGACAACTCACGATATTTCACAAATGAACCCTTTTCCATTTCTGAATCTGCCTTTTGGCAAGATGGCTCAGGTTTCTTGTCCAGGGCTGTGTCCTCTGCTGCCATCTCGTGGCCTCCTGGCTGCCCAGGTTGAGGTCTCATAAAGCGCCTTCCCTAAGGTAATGGCGTTTGGCAGTGGCTTAGTTAGGGAAAGACTCTCCTCTCCATGGTGTGGGGCGCTACCCAAGTTCCTCCTCTGCAATGGGTCCCTGAGGGCAGCAGCACACTCGGCCTGGCTGGAAACCTGGGCCTCACAATGAGGCAGGAGGTGGAGGGCCCCTCCTGGTCTTCTGCAAACCCTTGGGCCTCTGTGTCTGTTATGCAGTCCTGGCCAGGAGCCACCAAATTCAGTGAACCCAACTGCCTAGGGGTAATTGAAGCTGAGCGCCTGCTTGGCCTGAAGAATGCAGTCTCTTGCCCCTTGCCACCTGGGGCTGGGATGCTCTTAATTTCAATAAGAAATGAAGAGTCTCCCATCAGGTTTTGGATTCTAGGCCCACACAAAATGGGCCTAGACAAGAAAACAGAAGGGTGTGTTGCTCTGTGTCCACACCCTTCATCCTAGCGGGCCCAGCCAGTGCTGCCTCAAATTTGACATTTGATTGATGGACTGAGCGGGACAGTGGCAGTGGTGTCATCGCTGAGTCACTGTTTCCTATAAATATGACAGGATCTATGTACTACAGTGATCAGAGGTCCATCACCAGGGAACTGGGAATGTGAGAGACTGCCCTGACCTGGGCTGCTGCTGCTGGTCACTGAGCAGTGAGCACAGGAGGTAAGGCAGGAAAATGTTTTTAGTTGCTATTTTTTTCATTGTGATAACATGAAATATATGTATATATACAACTGTATATATACACACATATATAGTTAAAAATCTTCCCATTGCTAACACTAATTCGTACAACTTTCCCCTAGTTGTGAGCCCCCTCTCCTGACTCCACCCAGTTCCCATAACCCCTAATCCCAGCCTTCTCAAAAAAAAAAGGGAGGAGGAAGAGAGGAGAAGGGGAAGGAGAAAGGGAATGAGGAGGAGGAAGAAGACTGCTTTTGGTGTTTGCTTTAACCTAATGTCCCCATTATAGTAATTCAGAAGGAAAGCCCTGCTCATTTAATTTCCTAGGGCCTCAGGCCAGAGACAGCCATACTTACAGGTAAATTGCTACTAGGCTGGCGTATGTTTCTTCTCCTTAAAATTCAGATGCCATTTACTCTCATCTTCTGTTTCTTTTATGTTTTTCCTTGTTTGCCTATTTTTCTTTTTTCTGACTTATTTCATTTATATTTTGTGTTGCCTATTTTTCTTGGATCCACTTAGCATCTAAATCGTTGGTTTATTTTTCTTATCAGAAGCTTTTCCTAAGTTCTGTCCAGAGTTAATGGATTTTCTTTGTTGATTCTTGACAGTTTTCCCGTGCCATTATAAAGTTTTCTTGTTTTTACCCAAGTCCAAACTTCTACAATATAATTTTGTTTGCTTTGCCTCTTTATGTGCTCTCTTTATATATAAAGAAAATGCTATGTGCTTGCTCTTATTCCTTTTTTTTTTTTTTTTTTTTTTTGAGACAGGGTCTGGCTCTGTTGCCCCAGGCTGGAGTGCAGTAGTGTGACCTTGGCTCACTACAACCTTCGCGTCCTGGCCTCAAGCCATTTTCCCACTTCAGCCTCCCAAGTAGCTGGGACTACAGATGTATGCCTCTACATCTGGCTAATTTTTGTATTTTTTGTAGAGAAGAGGTTTCACCATGTTGCCCAGGCTGGTCTCCAACTCCTGAGCTCAAGCGATCCACTCACCCAAGCCTCCCAAAGTGCTGGAATTACAGGCGTGAACCACCGTGCCCGGCCCAGTCTTATTCTTTATGTAAAGCTGAAGTCATAGCACAGGAGAAAGAAATTATGCTTTTATAAACATCAAATATAATTATGATGAAAAGAAATTGTTCTTTGCGTAACTAAGAAGTGAAACTGGGTCCAGTGGTTACTTGTTATAGAGAGGCCAATTTTAGACTGAAAAATAGAAACTGAACACCTTTCAAAAGATGAAATGCTTTCAAGTTGGGCTCTCAACCTCTGGATATGTTAGAGGTGTTTTGTGCAATAAACTTTATCATGCAATGACAGGTTATTGAAGCAAATATTCAAATATCAGCTGAGTGGTTGAATTAGATAACTTTTAATTTCTCTGCCAACACTCAGATTACGTTAGCTTTTCAGCAGTGGTGATGTTTTTTAATTGACCCATCCATACTCTCCAATGTCTGGCCCTGGAGAAAATTGTAAAGTAAGATGCTGGTATTCCTCTAGTCCCTAGAACCAAGTGTTTCCGTCTTGACACTATTGATATTTGGGCCAGATAATTCCTTTTTATAGAAGACTGGTGCATTGATTTGTAGAATGCTAAGCAGCAACCT
This sequence comes from Colobus angolensis palliatus, assembly GCF_000951035.1. NCBI lineage: Eukaryota > Metazoa > Chordata > Mammalia > Primates > Cercopithecidae > Colobus > Colobus angolensis. The sequence continues at coordinate 7,030,454 of NW_012122709.1, read as the reverse complement.
TGGGCCCTATCTACTTGATGTCAGTAGCACCCCTCCCTCCAGTTGTGACAACCAAAAATATCTCTACACGTTGCCGGATGTCTCCTAGGAAGCAAAATTACTTCTTTCTTTGAAAAACAATGCCTTAGAAGGATATGATAAGAAAGGTTTTAAGAACTTAATGTCTAATTTCTCAGGATCCTTGTATTTAAAAAGACCTACAAAGATCTACCATAACCAAACAGCACATCCAAAATCTGAATTCCTGCCCTAGCTTTTTCCCCCTACTCCTCTTTTCTGAATTTTTTATGTTGTGTTATTGTTACCACATCAGGCCAATCTGGTTCAACTTTTATGTAGCAAAGTTGTGAGTTATTTCTCAGTTGCCATGGACCCCAGGTTGAAAGTCATGTAACCTGAGCATGTCCAGATGAACACATGTGCTACCTCAGGGGAAACCTGAGTGCTCAGACCAGGAAGGGTGGGGGCGACTCAGTTGAGAAGCAGACACCGCATAACAGGATCCAGAATCCAATCAGATGAGCTCTCGCATCACCCCATGGCAGGATCCAGGCATATCATGCCTCCTGGCATCATGTCATTGCAAAATGCAATCAGATCACACCTCATTACCCTATGCTTATAAAACCCAATGCAACCCCCAGCTCAGAGAGACAGGTTTCCTATCTCCTTGGCAGTTGAATCATGTTGCTTCCCTGCTTAAAAGCTTTTCAGTCCTCCCCATCGCCCACAAGATTAAGTCCAAGCATTTTTAAATGGTGCATGGACCTCTGTGATTTAGCTCCTGCCCACTCTTCCAGCGTCATCTCCCATGTCCCCTCTCTTGCATTTCACGATTTGGTGATAGCAGTTTAAGGGAGGTAGCATTGACATTGTTTTTTCCTTACCAGAGCTTTCTATCTCATCTGTTTTTTCAGTCTCAGAATACATTCAGCATAATGCTGAATTAGGACAGCATACAAAGGGATCAGTATCACTTCCCAACTGCGTTAACTCTTCCAATGAAGACACGCAAGGAACTTGGACACAGGAAGGGGAACATCACACACTGGGGCCTGTTGTGGGGTGGGGGGAGGGGGGAGGGATAGCATTAGGAGATATACCTAATGTAAATGACGAGTTAATGGGTGCAGCACACCAACATGGCACATGTATACATATGTAACAAACCTGCACGTTGTGTGCACATGAACCCTAGAACTTAAAGTATAATAAAAAAGAAATAAAGAAAGAAAGAAAAAAAAAAAAGACACGCAAGGATAATGGTCTTTTACCATACCTGGCAATTTTAAAGTTTTATGTTGACATTGAGAACATCTCACTGGTATTAAAAACTTCAGCTCTTTAAATGTATAATTTGTTTAATCAAATTGCACCTTCTTTTTTACACTTTGCAAGTATGGCATGGTAAATACATTATATTTAATTAAGTAACTTGCCATAGTTTTTGTATTGGGGATATTAACATCATTGGTTGGATCTTTTGTTTTGTCATCTTGCTATTTTTCAGAATCTTGAAATAGCACATTTCCATGATGTCTATTCTCTTCAGTGCCTATGGAACCATACAAAAAAATGTGATGTCTATTCCCCATTTCTGGTTTTCTTGACTCTAGATTAACAGTTGTATCTCCAGTGTTTACTTCTTGGACTTGTTCCTTGGTTGCACAAGCCTCCTCAATATTTTCTCCAAAACTGACATTTTCTTAACTCTTTGTTGTTAGAATATCTATAATTGTGTGTCACATCTCTTCAATAGGCTGAGCCCCTGCCAGAATGACCTTCTCATAGATTGTGAGAATACTTTCAGTAGGACTTGGGGTTGGTTCAGTATGTGCAAGACATATTCAATATTTTACAAGATTTTTGGCATCTGGAATATTTTTAATCAGATTGTTCAGTGTGACCAGTATTTCTTCTTCTGGGTATCCTTCATTCGTTAGGTTTAGGCATTCAGAAAATGGGTTGCTTACCTTTTCAGTAAATAATTTTTGTTCATCTTCTATCATGGTAGTCCAAAAAGACCCAACTGGTTTTTCATTTTGTCCTTAAAGCTCACACTAGGTAACTATTCAGTTAGGAGGCCTTTTCAGCACTCTCTTTGCCAGCTTTCCACTCATTCAGATAAGCTTTTCTCTCTTCTGAGTTTTCTTTGGATTGAGTTGATCTACTATCATCAGTTGGTTTTGCTATAGTATGTCTTCACTGGTCAATGGGTTTTAATTTTGCTATCAGTTTGGCATTAGACGGTGAAGCATGAGCTAGGGGCAGTGGCTCACACCTGTAATCCCAAGACTTTGAGAGGCTGAGGTAGGAGGATCCCTTGAGGCCAGGAGTTCAAGACCAGCCTGGCCAACATAATGAGAGCCTGTCTAAAAAAATAGTTTTTGGTGTTTTTTTTGAGATGGAATTTCACTCTTGTTGCCCAGTCTGGAGTGCAATGGCGCTATTTCAGCTCACTGCAACTTCCGCCTCCCAGGTTCAAGCAATTCTCCTGCCTCAGCTTCCCAAGTAGCTGGGATTTCAGGCTCCTGACACTATGACTGGCTAATTTTTGTATTTTTAGTAGAGACGCAGTTTCATCATGTTGGCCAGGCTGGTCCCAAACTCCTGACCTCAGGTGATCCACCCACCTGGCCTCCCAAAGTGCTGAGTCACCGTGCCTGACTTAAAAAATAAATTGTTAAAACAATAAGATGAAGCAGGCCTGGCTACAATTTCACATGCTATGCTCCTTTTTTTTTGTTTTTTCCTTTTTAAAGCTTACTTTATTTTGGCAACCTCTTGTCCAATAGATCAGATGCTATGCTTATTGATTGTGCCTTATTTCTTTTCTATGTCCTGAGACGAACTGGTTTTGACCCTAGATAAAACTGTTTTTGATTGTAACAATCTGTTTTATGAGACCTTTTCCTGATTGTAAACAAGGCTGAGGTTCTATTGATGCCTTCTTTCACAGCGTCCTGGGTATTATTGGATGAGTTCCAATAAGAGATCACACAGACTTAGTGAGCACTACATTTGGTCTACCCCAAGTTACATTTAGTGTAACCTCCAGTCCTTGCACATGCTGTGAACAAGTACACACTGTTGCACCTTGAGTTTTTGTTGTTTCAGAAAGTTCCAGGAAGAAGCAAAACAAAACCCGTTCCATCCAGAGATGCCCTCTGAATTGGAGATGAATTTGGCAAACTCCCCACATTACCATACAAAAGTCCCGCCCAAGGAGGAGTTTTTTGCCACTTTCTACTCATGTGATAAACGAAGAAGCATGACTGATGACTTTATTCCACCTCTACATATGATGGCTCAGCTAAGCAGCCCAATACAAGCCCTGTTTTTAGCTTTGTTCCGAGAGGAACTGTTTTGGGAATTATCCCCAGTATTCTCCTTACTTGTTGCAAGTAATGAAATCCCCTTGTTAAATTTTCCTTGGCTGTGGTCATTGGACTGTCACTGGCCAAGCAACCGAACTCACCCATTGTGTGGGTAACACTAGCAGTCATATTTGAGACTCTTACTTTTCACTGTTAGCTGCTGGTGTTTATAGGCTGAGGCTCTGTGGCTTTAGGAATAGTAATTGAAAATTTCTTTGTTGCTGCAGAACTCTCATCTTTGACTTGTAGAGGTTTTCTAAGGGAATTAAACTTAGACTGAACAATTTGGCCTCAATAAGATTCCATCACAGACTTCTTGGGCGTGTCAGCCTCTTGCTTTTGTTTTTCTGCAATCATATGTTTCTGTTTACTATTATTGTTAAGGTGAAATGTCTTATATTAATGTCATATGTTGACATTGGGGGTCATCTTCAGTTGGTAACAACTTCAGAGTTTGATTATTATCCTCAAATTTATGTGTGACAATTACTTTAGTTGAATTGGTCCGTTCATTAGAAGGTTTTAAAGGAATACAATTTTTACCACCATTGTATTGTTTTTGCTTCTCATGAGTCTGTTGACAATTTTTTTTTTTTTTTTTTTTTTTTTTTTTT
>NW_012122709.1:7023016-7026187 GCF_000951035.1 Colobus angolensis palliatus | reverse complement strand
GTTCACGCCATTTTCCTGCCTCAGCCTCCCGAGTAGCTGGGACTACAGGCGCCCACCACCACGCCCAGCTAATTTTTTATATTTTTAGTAGAGACGGAGTTTCACGGTGTCAGCCAGGATGGTCTCCATCTCCTGACCTCGTGATCCACCCGCCTTGGCCTCCCAAAGTGCTGGGATTACAGGCGTGAGCCACCGCGCCCGGCCCAATATTTGTCTCTTCTTGGAACCCGTCCTCAAATGTCACCACTCTCTGGCCTCTATTGAGGTTACACAGCTATGGTAGCCAACTTACAGATTCCAGCTCAGGTCCTTATCATTCTCGGATGCAAAAAGCCTGGACACTCTGATTTTCCTGTTTGTATGCAAAAACTGTTTTTCTTCTTAACAGATGTTTCTCGAGTCTTTGTCTTTTTCGCTCTTTGAACATGAATTGGGCCTTGGAGGCCACTGCAGATCCTGGAATATGGCTTGGGTATTTGTCACGGTCTGAGGTGAGGGGATGCATCTCCAGCTTTAACTGCAGATGCAGGACTCCAGGCCGCAGCCAGTGAACACCGCCTATTTGTTTTCTTGTGTATTGAAAATCACAATTCAATATTGGGTTCCACCCATTTTGCTTTGACTCATACTGTTTCCTTAGTGCTACTCAGCAATTAGTGAAATAATCTCTGATACTGCACAAAATATGAAATGCTTCAAGAATTTGCATGTCGTCCTTGCTCACAGGCCCTGCTAATCTTCTCTGTATTGTTTCAATCTTAGTATGTGTGCTACTGAAGCAAGCACTAAATTATTTATTCATATGTATGTCAGACTTATCCATTTCGTCTTTGCTGTAGTTTCTCCGTCTCCCTCCCTTTTTTTCTTTTTTTTTTTTTTTTTTTTTGTTCTTTTTGATTATCCCAAGGATGATGATGATGACAGCACTGACTCAGTGATGGGCTGGGTGAGGGTCAGGGCTGTTTGTTGCACACATTAGTGAGATGGCAATAAAAACAACTGTTCCCGGACCAAACTGAGGGTCGGGCTGCTATTTCTCAGGGCCTAATAATGAGATGCAGACGAACTGGGGAGGAAGAGAGTTGTTTGTTTGTTTGTTTATTTGTTTTTTGAGACAGAATCTTCTGTCACCCAGGCTGGAGTGCAGTGGCATGATCTCGGCTCACTGCAACCTCTGCCTCCCAGGATCAAGCAATTCTCCTGCCTCAGCCTCCCGAGTAGCTAGGATTATAGGCACCCACCACCACACCCGGCCAATTTTTTTGTATTTTTAGTAGAGACAGGGTTTCACCATGTTGATCAGGCTGGCCTCGAACTCCTGATCTCAGATGATCCACCAACTTAGGCCTCCCAAATTGCTGGGATTACAGGCGTAAGCCACCTTGCCCAGCCAGTGGAAGAGAGTTTTATTTCTATAACCGGTTACAGGGAGAAGGTCTGGAAATTATTGCCAGGCCAACTCAAAATTTTCCAGAGCTTATATACCTTCTAAGCTATATGTCTGTGTGTAAGTGTGTATTCATCTAAATACATAAGTGATTTATTTCTTTTAATCTATAACTAAAGTCTGAGTCCTGAAGACTTTCTTCTGAAGCCTCAGTAAATTAGATTACTTAATCTAAATGGGTCCAGGTCTTGGGGTGATTACCCTTATCTTGTCTCCTGCTAAATCACAGAGGTTTGGGGAGTTCCTTCAGACCTCCAATAAGCTTGTTTGTGGAGGCCTGGGGAGTTTCTTCAGACCCGCAATGAAACTTCTTTAATCCTAAATGGGTCCTGTTAAGAATTCCTTCATTATTTTGTCATGCTTTAAGGCCCAGGAAAGGCCTAGGCAAAACCCTTGATGGGCTTTTGCTACATTCCAGCCTTTGTATAGGGCACCGGCTTGTTTTAGTTTTTAATATTCAACTAAACCAATCAGTCAGTACTGAAACAGTTGTGATGGAGGCCTGCATTAGTGAGACCTGGCCTGCCACAAAACCACGAGTCATAGTGATATGATGTCAAAATAACTGAGTCAAAAATTCTTACTTTAGCATATATATTTCTTACTTCCATTCCTTATTTAAGCTGTTGTATCCAGTCCTAGCCCCATGCCTGTCCTTCAGGACTCCCTTTGCTTAGTACTCACCCACTTTGGGAAGCTTCCCTTGGCCTTTCCGGCAACCATCATATTATGGTCTTCAATACTCCCTTAGTACTCTATACACAGTCTACACTTAAAAAAAAAATTTTTTTTTTTTTTTGAGATGGTGTGTCACTCTGTTGCCCAGGCTGGAGTGTAGTGGCTCAATCTCAGCTCACTGCGACCTCTGCCTCCCAGGTTCAAGCAATTCTCTTGCCTCAGCCTTCTGAGTAGCTGGGAATTATAGGTGCATGCCAGCAAGCTTGGCTAATTTTTGCATTTTCAGTAGAGACGGGATTTCACCATGTTGGCCAGAATGGCCTCAAACTACTGACCTCAGGTGATCCTCGGCCACCCAAAGTGCTGGGATCACAGGTGGGAGCCACCACACCCAGCAAAAATTTTAAACTTTTTATGCAAAAAAAATCACAATAATGGTAAAGTTCAAATGAAAAGTTGAGGAAGGAAGGATGACAGAGAATAACATATAGGTAAAAGATTGTTAGTATTAATATTGAAAAGAATAAAAAAATTGATAAAGACAAAATAGCCAATTTACCAAAAAGAAAGAAATTTAAATGGCCAATAAATCTACGAAGGATTATTTATATTCATAGTAGTTAAATGAATGCAATTTAAAACAACAAGATGCTGACCAGGTGCACGTGTCGTGCACATATAGTCCCAGCTACTCAGGATTCTGAGAAGGGAGAATGGCTTGAGCCCAGGAGTTTGAGGCCAGCCTGGGCAACATGATGAGTCTCTGTCTCTAAAAATCAAAAATAGGCCAGGCAAGGAGATTCATGCCTATAATCCCAGAAATTTGGGAGGCCAAGGTGGAAGGACTGCTCGAGGCCAGGAGTTCTAGACCAACCTAGGCAACACAGTGAGACGCCCCCCCCCCCATCTCTACAGATAAAAAATCATATGAGGCCGGGCGCGGTGGCTCACGCCTGTAATCCCAGCTCTCAGGGAGGCAGAGGTGGGAGGATAGCTTGAGCCCAGGAGTTCGAGACCTGCCTGGGTAATACAGCAAGACCCCGTTC
>NW_012122709.1:7016993-7022966 GCF_000951035.1 Colobus angolensis palliatus | reverse complement strand
CCTGCCTCAGCCTCCCAAGTAGCTGGGATTACAGGTGTGCACCACTGCACCTGGCTAATTTTTGTATTTTTAGTAGAGACGGGTTTTCAACATGTTGGCCAAACTGGTATTGAACTCCTGACCTCAAGTGATCCATCTCTCTATGCCTCCCAAAGTGTTGGGATTACAGGCGTGAGCCACTGTGCCTAGCTCCCAAAATTCTTCTTACTGGTTAAATGAAACCTTTAGTTGGGGGAAAATTGAAAGAGTTTTAAAGATAAATAACATCGAACAATTTAGAAACTATTAAAATGAAGGAGGAAGAGTGAGGAGGAGTATGTTCAGAGAGACCAGTAAACATGTGCTTAGACATTTTTTAAAAATCTGAGCTGGGAATATGGCTCACACCTGTAATCTCAGCTACTTGAGAGGCTGAGGCAGGAGGATCCCTTGAGGCCAGTAGTTCAAGACGAGCCTGGGCAACATAGTAAGAACTCCTCCCTCTGCCAACATCTCTAAAAAGTAAAGAAAACAAATGCTGACCAGGTGCGGTGTCATCCATATATAGTCCCAGCTACTCAGGAGTCTGAGGAGAGAGGATCACTTGAGCCCAGGAGTTTGAGGCCAGCCTGGGCAACATGGTGAGACTCTGCCTCTAAAAATGAAAAATAGGGCTGGGCACAGTGGTTCACGGCTATAATCCTAGCACTTTGGGAGGCCGAGGTGGGCAGATCACCTGAGGTCAGGAGCTCGAGACGAGCCTGACCAACATGGAGAAACCCCATCTCTACTAAAAATACAAAATTAGCCGGGCATGGTGGCACATGCCTGTAATCCCAGCTCTCAGGGAGGCAGAGGTGGGAGGATAGCTTGAGCCCAGGAGTTCGAGACCTGCCTGGGTAATACAGCAAGACCCCGTTCTCCACAAAAAGGAAAAAAAAAAAAAGACAAAAAAAAATCAGATGAGATAGTGGCACACACCTATAGTCCCAGCTACTCAGGAGGCAGAGGATTCCCTGAGTCCTTGAGCTGCAGTGAGCCATGATCTTGCCACTATACTCCATGGCTTGGGGGATAGAGTGAAACTCCATCTCTAAAAAAATAAAAAGAAAAAGAATTAAAGCAGTAAGATGCCATTTTATGCCAATAAGATAATTAACATTTTCAAATGCATAAAACCCATTGTTGATGATTATGCAAGGAAATGGGCACTTTCTTATATTTCTGGTGGGACTACAAATTGGTATAACTTTAATGAAAGCAATTTAATGACTTGTATCTACAGATTAAGAATTGCCTACTTTGGCCCAGCCATTCTGCTTCTAAGAATTTTTCTCAGGAACAGAGTGTAGAGAGTACTTAATCCAGGGCCTGACAGGCAGGTTTGTTTCCTCCTTTCGGACCAGAGGCTACCACCGCTCACATGTTCCAGCAGATCCTCGTTGGGGTCAAGAAGCACTCACACTTGATCCCCCTTCGTATTTATTAAATCCGGAGGTACTGGAGCAGTGCTGTATGTCCAGCATCTGGCATTGTTCAATCAAGATGTTAGTTGGGACAGAAGACATAAGCCAGAACCCTGGAAGAAACTGGGTCCAATAATCAATAAAGACAAAATATATTATTTATCTATTATTTATTTTATTTGTATTTTATCAATAAAGACAAAATTATAATAATCTATAGTCAGTGAATATAGATTATAGCAGACTAAAAAAGGAGGTCCAGACTTCTAAATGACATGTTTCACCATAAAGCTGCTTACAGTGAAGGTCTTCCAGAAGCCATCCACACAATTTTCCACTTAACCAGGAAATAGTTCTCCTCTAAATGCACAAAATCACTTTGATGTATTGTGTTGGGGATTACGCTGATTATATCTGAAACTTGGGAGAAAAAAAAAAAAACTTTTCCCAGGAATAACCTTGGACATGTGCAAAGAGTTACTCGCTGAAATGTACGTTACAGGATTAATTTTAAAAGCTTCAAAGGCAAACAGTCTAGATATCCAACAGTAAAGTAACTGACTTTTTTTGTTTGTTTTGTTTTGTTTTTTTGAGACAGGGTCTCACTCTGTTACTCAGGCTGGAGTGAAGTGGCACCATCCTGGCTCACTGCAACCTTTGCCTCCCGGGTTCAAGCGATTCTCATGCCTCAGCCACCTGAGTAGCTGGGATTACGGGTGTGCACCACCATACCTGGCAAATTTTTGTATTTTTAGTAGAGAGGGGGTTTCGCTATGTTGGCCAGGCTGGTTTTGAACTCCTGACCTCAAGCGATCCACCTGCCTTGGCCTCCCAAAATGCTAGGATTACAGGCATGAGCCACCGCACCCAGCCCATAGTATATTTTTAAGTGAAAAGCATACTGCATTCAATTTTTAAATTGGCAAATGACTTGAATAGACATTTCTTCAAAGAAGATATACAAATTGCCAACAAGGACATGATAATGATGGTGAGTAGGGAATGCAATTCAAAACTACAATGAGATACCACTTTACCACTTCACACCCACTAGAAGAGCTATTTAAAAATGGAAAATAGGCCAGCATGGTGGCTCATGCATTTAATACCAACAATTTGGGAGGCCAAGGTGAGAGGATGGCTTGAGCCTAGGAGGTCAAAACCAGCCTGGGTAACGTGGTGAGACCCCCATTTCTATAAAAATTTATTTAAAATTAGCTGGGTGTGGTGGCATGTGCCTGTAGTCCCAGCTACTCAGGAGGCTGAGGTTGGAGGAGCCCTTGAGCCTGGGAGGTCAAGGCTGCAGTGAACCATGACCACACCACTGCACTCCAGCCTGGGCAACAGAGATCCTATCTCAATAAAAAAGGAAAATAACAAGTGTTGACAAGGACGTGGAGAAATTGGAACCCTCATATATTACTGGTAGGAATGTAGAATGCTGCAGTCACAGTGGAAATTAGTTTGGTGGTTCTTCAATAGGTTAAGCACAGAATTACTATATGACCAGCAATTCCATTCATAAGTATATACCAAATGGGTGCTCAATTGCACATGAATGTTCATAGCAGCACTATTCACAATAGCAGAGTGAAAACAATTCACATATCCATCAACTGATGAATGGATAAGCAAAATGTGGTATATACCCATATGATGAAACGACATATTTATTATTTAACCATGCTACAGCATATGTGAACCTATATAATATTGTGCTAAGTGAAAAAAGCAGACATAAACAGCCACATATTGTATGATTTCATTTATATGAAGTAGCAAAACAGACAAATCCATGGAAATAGAAGAGCATATTAGGGTTAGCAGGAGCTGGGGAAAGGAGAAAATGGAGAATGAATGCTTATAATGGCTATGGAATTTTAAAATGATGAAAATTTTATTGAACTACAATAGATAATGGTGATGTCGCACAGCACTGTGAATGTACTAAATGCCACACTGAATTGTGCACTTTAAAATGATAAAATGATGAATTTTATATTATGTGAATTTTACCACAGGGAAAAAAAAAAAGCATCTTACAAAACAGTAGATGGCCGGGCACGGTGGCTTACGCCTGCAATCCCAGCGCTTTGGGAGGCCAAGGTGGGCAGATCCCTTGAGGCCAGGAGTTCGAGACCAGCCTGGCCAACATGGTAAAACCTCGTCTCTACTGAAAATACAAAAATTAGCCAGGCATGGCAGCGCACACCTGTAATCCCAGATACTTGGGCGGCTAAGGCAGGAGACTCTCTTGAGCCTGGGAGGCGGAGGTTGGAGTGAGCCAAGATTGTGCCACTGCACTCCAGCCTGGGCAACAGAGTGAGACCCTGTCTCAAAAAAAAAAAAAAAAATCTGTAGTAGAAATAGTCTTGTTTTTCTAGAAGTATATGCACAGAAAAAAATGATGTAAAGATAAATATCAAATTACTCTAGTTGTCCATGGGTGGTCATTTAGGACTAATGTTCTAATTTTTCTACAGCAATCCTAGATTACTTGAGTACTTTTAAAACATGCTGTAGAATAATATCTAATGAAACAGGGGAAGTGGCCGTCATATGTTTGTATATTATTAATACAAAACACTATATTTGACTGACCCCAATTTTATTGCAAAAATACACACATTGCATAGAAAAAAACCTACTGAAAGAATATATGCCAATATGTTACTAGTGGTTATGTTCCGATGGAGTGATCATAAGTGAATTTTATTTACTTTTTTAAAAATATATTTTCAAAATTTCTCTAGTGAATATACATTACTTTCTTTTTTTTGTTTCATTTTAATTTTTATATTTTGTTTTACTTGTGTGTATGTGACAAGGGATCACTCTGTCACCCAGTGGTACAATCACAGCTTACTGCAGCCTTGACCTCCGGGCTCAGGTGATTCTCCCACCTCAGTCTCTTGGGTAGCTGGGACAACAGGCACACGCCACCATGCCCACTAATTTTTTGTATTTTTAGTAGAGATGGGATTTCGCCATGTTGCTCAGTCTGGTCTCAAACTCCTGGACTTAAGCAATCCACCCATCTCGGCCTCCCTAAGTGATGGGATTATAGGCGTGAGCCACTGCACCCGGCCATATATTACTTTCTTAATCTGAGTTTTAAATATTTTTTAAAAGATTCTCTTGGCCAGGCCCCAGCACTTTGGGAGGCTGAGGCCGGCGGATCACCCGAGGTCAGGAGTACAAGAGCAGCCTGTCCAACGTGGTGAAACCTCGTCTCTACTTTTAATACAAAAATTAGCTGGGCTTTTAGGCGGGCGCCTGTAATCCCAGCACTTTGGGAAGCCGAGGTGTGTGGATCATTTGAGGTCAGGAGTTCTAGACCAGCCTGGCCAACATAATGAGAGCCTGTCTAAAAAAATAGTTTTTGGTTTTTTTTTTGAGATGGAATTTCACTCTTGTTGCCCAGTCTGGAGTGCAATGGCGCTATTTCAGCTCACTGCAACTTCCGCCTCCCAGGTTCAAGCAATTCTCCTGCCTCAGCTTCCCAAGTAGCTGGGATTTCAGGCTCCTGACACTATGACTGGCTAATTTTTGTATTTTTAGTAGAGACGCAGTTTCATCATGTTGGCCAGGCTGGTCCCAAACTCCTGACCTCAGGTGATCCACCCACCTGGCCTCCCAAAGTGCTGAGTCACCGTGCCTGACTTAAAAAATAAATTGTTAAAACAATAAGATGAAGCAGGCCTGGCTACAATTTCACATGCTATGCTCCTTTTTTTTTGTTTTTTCCTTTTTAAAGCTTACTTTATTTTGGCAACCTCTTGTCCAATAGATCAGATGCTATGCTTATTGATTGTGCCTTATTTCTTTTCTATGTCCTGAGACGAACTGGTTTTGACCCTAGATAAAACTGTTTTTGATTGTAACAATCTGTTTTATGAGACCTTTTCCTGATTGTAAACAAGGCTGAGGTTCTATTGATGCCTTCTTTCACAGCGTCCTGGGTATTATTGGATGAGTTCCAATAAGAGATCACACAGACTTAGTGAGCACTACATTTGGTCTACCCCAAGTTACATTTAGTGTAACCTCCAGTCCTTGCACATGCTGTGAACAAGTACACACTGTTGCACCTTGAGTTTTTGTTGTTTCAGAAAGTTCCAGGAAGAAGCAAAACAAAACCCGTTCCATCCAGAGATGCCCTCTGAATTGGAGATGAATTTGGCAAACTCCCCACATTACCATACAAAAGTCCCGCCCAAGGAGGAGTTTTTTGCCACTTTCTACTCATGTGATAAACGAAGAAGCATGACTGATGACTTTATTCCACCTCTACATATGATGGCTCAGCTAAGCAGCCCAATACAAGCCCTGTTTTTAGCTTTGTTCCGAGAGGAACTGTTTTGGGAATTATCCCCAGTATTCTCCTTACTTGTTGCAAGTAATGAAATCCCCTTGTTAAATTTTCCTTGGCTGTGGTCATTGGACTGTCACTGGCCAAGCAACCGAACTCACCCATTGTGTGGGTAACACTAGCAGTCATATTTGAGACTCTTACTTTTCACTGTTA
>NW_012122709.1:7015914-7016943 GCF_000951035.1 Colobus angolensis palliatus | reverse complement strand
AGCTCGAGACGAGCCTGACCAACATGGAGAAACCCCATCTCTACTAAAAATACAAAATTAGCCGGGCATGGTGGCACATGCCTGTAATCCCAGCTACTCGGGAGGCTGAAGCAGGAGAATCACTTGAACCTGGAAGGTGGAGGTTGCCGTGAGCCAAGATCACGCCATTGCACTCCAGCCTGGGCAATAAAAACGAAACTCCGTCTCAAAAAATAAATTAATTAATTAAATAAAAATAGGCCCGGCATAGTAGTTCAAAGGGCAGGGGGAAAAAGAAATTTTAAAAAAAACCTCTTGCATAGTTGTCTAGCAGAGTCAAAGATGTTATTATTGTAGGAGAGAAGTTCCTTTTGCTTTAAAGACAGGGTCACCCTTTGTCACCCAGGCTGGAGTTCAGTGGCACAATCGTAGTTCGCTGCAGCCTTGAACTCCTGGCCCTAAGAGTTCCTCTTGCCTCGATCCTCCCACTTAGGCCTCCCAAGTAGCTGATTCTACAGGTACCCAGCCACCATGCCTAGCTGAAGAGTATCTTTCAAAAATGGAAGAGAATGAGGACACCACAAAATTATATTAGAAGATAGAGACTAAAAGTTGCTTTTGCAGTAAAGTTGCTTTTGCAAAACACAGAGCCAGGGAGTTTAAAAAGAACTTAGAAAAGGAATAAGAGAACTGCTGTCCAAATTTGTGGCCTCTGATTTTGGCTGGCCACTGGGTTGCAGGACAAATGGGCTGCAAGTGTGGTTTGTGTTCATGAAAAGACCTTCAGAAGGGGCCTGGGGTAATAACAGTTATGCACAATCATGTAGTATCTATAATGATAATAATAAAGATACTCACATTGTGTTTTTTTTTTTTTTTTTTTTTTTTTTTTAGTCTCATTTTGGCCCTGAGGCAGAGGTGCGGCAGGATCAGCTTTGTCTCCTACCTCTGCCTGCTCCCAAAGTTCTGGGATTACAGTCACCATGTCTGGCCCAAGATGGTGTTTTCCTAACTAAAATATATGAATTAAAAAGAAATTCCTCTAAATTA
>NW_012122709.1:7004812-7015864 GCF_000951035.1 Colobus angolensis palliatus | reverse complement strand
TGTTAGCCAGGATGGTCTCGATCTCCTGACCTTGTGATCTGCCCGTCTCGGCCTCCCAAAGTGCTGGGATTACAGGCTTGAGCCACTGGGCCCGGCCCACTCACATTGTTATAACAATATTTACATAAACCTTTGTCATGCTTAGTATTAACATATATTTGGCACTGCCCTAAGCATTTTAGTGTTTTAACTCACTTAGTCCTCACAGTACCCATAAGAAGCAAGCACTGTTATCATCTCTGTTTTACACATAAGAAAAATGAAGCACAGGAAGTTTGAGTAATGTCTCAGATTACTAATATCACATAACTAGTAAGTGACAGAGCAAATTTGTATCCAGGTGACTTTACTCTGGAATTCATGCTCTTAACCACTGTATTTTACTCTGCCTCTGCAGCCAAAATATCCCCTCAGGCAGTAGTTTACAAAGTGTAGTATAGTCCTTTCAAGAAGTCTAGGAGGTCAAAACTATTTTCATAATAATGCCAAGATTTTTTTTTCTTTTTCTTTTTTTTTTTTTTGGCACAATCTCGCTCTATTGCTCAGGCTGGAGTGCAGTGGTGCAATCTCAGCTCAGTGCCGTCTCCACCTCCTGGATTCAAGCGATTCTCATGACTCAGCCTTCTGAGCAGCTGGGACTACAGGCATGCGCCACCACGCCCAGCTAAATTTTTGTCTTTTTTTGGTAGAGATGGGATTTTGCCATGTTGGCCAGGTTGGTCTCAAGCTCCTGGCCTCAAGTGATCTGCCTGCCTCGGTCTCTCAAAGTGCTGGGATTACAAGTGTGAGCCATGGTACCCTGCCTAATACCAAATTTTTTTGTTTGTTTTGTTTTATTTTGCCTATTTTACTCTCATTCTGAGTATGTAGAGGAGTTTTCCAGAGGCTACAAGACATGTGATAACATCATCACTCTAATGGCTAACAGCAAATGTGCGTGTATAGTCTTGTATTTTCTAGAAGTTTCTATAATAAACTCTTTGGGGTCCTGAAACCAAAAAGTTTGAGAATCATTGCCCTAAGGTAAAGGCAACGTGGTTTCTCAAGAGATAATCTATACCAATTGCCAGAATTCATCTATTCATTCATTCAGTCAGTCAATATATAACTATCAAGCACTGCATTCTAGGCACTGCACTAAGTGTGGGAATTACAGTGGTGAGCAAGAATGGTATGGTTCCTAGACTTAATATAGTTTAGTGCAATGGTCTTAAAACATTAGAGTGCAGAGGAATCCCTTAGTATGTTAATTAAAAATGCAAATTCTGGAGCTCCATCCCAGAGATGTTGAGATCTTTAGTTGATCCTGAAGCAAAAGAACCTACATTGAAAAACATTGTTCTAGTGGTTGTTTAGCCTGAAGAGAAAACCTGATGAAATGAAAATGATCACCATATATAAAGACCTATGTGACTCCAGAGAGCAGAATAGCTACCAATAGGTAGAACCTAACCTGAAGACAGGTTCCTACCCAATATTAGGAATGGTCACTCAGCTGAGGCAGTGGGCTCCCAACCAACTGCAAATTTTGAGTCCACTAGAGAGCCATCCCAAACACATTGTCATAAGGATTCCCACATTGGATGTGACATTTTTCCATATGACCTCCAAGCATAAGGGAATTATAACAAGAACCAAGAGGGATTGATGAATACTGTGACTTAAGAAATAAACCCTCAGAATCTCCAAAGTGATAAGTGTCTTTTGTATTCTAAGGAGATAACTGGTGGCTGGAGCCTGGACAGCTTTAGGATAGGGGCTGGATGCCAGAGAACCAACCATGTAATTAGAGGGTTGGAACTTTCAGCCAGTGCTTCTGCCACCACCATGAGGGGAGAAGAGCTGAAGTTTGTGTTGATCACCAATGGCCAATGAATCAATCATGCCTATGTAATAAAGCCTTCATAAATTCCTAAAAGAATGGTGTGTGGAGTGCTTCACGGTTGCTGAACACTGAAGGGTGGGGTGCCCCCAGGGGACAAGGAGCTTCCATGCCTCTTTCCCCATACCTTGCCCTATGTACTTCTTCATCTGGCTGTTATCTGTATACTTTGTAATACTCTTGCTAATAAATCAGTAAACATTAAGTAAGGGTTTACCTGATTCTGGAAGTTGCTCTAACAAATTATCAAACATGAGATGGGGTCAAGGGAACCTCCAATTTATAGCTAGTTGGTCAGAAATTCCAAAGATCCAGACTTGCAACTGGCATCTGAAGTCTGTGAGACTGAGCACTTAATTTGTAAAATCTGACCCTAACCCCACGTAGAGTGTCAGGACTGAATTAAATTGTAAGACACCCAGTTGATGTCAAAGAATTGGTTGGTATGAAAGAAAAATTCACATATCTTGTTCCAGAAGTGTTATGTTGAGAGCATAGTAGGAAAAAAGTTTGTCTTTTTCGTATTACACAAAAGATGTAACTGATTTAATGCACTGTTTTAACCATTCATTTTCCCCAACAAATAGTGTCAAATCAAATTATAAGACAAATTCCAAAGTGAACACATAGGCTAGAACAGGCTATAAGACCTGGCCAAAGTTCAAGGACTTTGAGGGTAAGAGAATGAGGACTTTGAAAATGAGAAAAAAGCGGAACAGCTTCCCAGACTTTCCCATGTTACTCATGGAATGGCACCTAAAGTTCAGTGACTTCATCAGTAAGGGCAGAGAACAGCACATCTTTCTTCTTTTTGGGAACTTGGGAGAGGGTGTTTATCAGACTTAGTCACAACAACTAACAACACCTGCATTCTAGGTTCATGTATTCTTTCTGTGCCATAGAAATACAACATAGTTATGAAACACATACGAAGCATCTTATATAACTTGACTAGTTCTGAGTTTCGTTTCTTGCTGAGCTATTCAGCCTAGTCAAGATTTCAGTACAGCAAATTTAGCCATGGCCTACATACTTTAGGGGGTCTACATGCACAAACATTAACCCTTGGAAGCAAACACTATTATCTCCATTTTAGGAAAGACTATTGTTAATTTTATAAGTCACTCTTTATTTCACTGGGAAAATAGAATCCAATTGAGAACTGATTCATCTTCCCTTACCAAATCTATCAAACTACTTGGATCTGTAGCCTGCCTACCTTCTCACCTATTACAGTAGATAAGTTTTTCTCACTACTATCAAAGACCAATCCTCCCATTTATATACTAGACTCCAATCTCTCTTCTTTACTCACAGATTTTGCTCCTCTGATTATATCCTCTCTATTCTGCATCATCAAATTCTTCCTCTGTAGAATTATTCCCATTATTCTAAAAATACGTTATAGTATCTCCCATCTTTATAAAAAGGTTGTTTCAGTTGAAGGATTTCATCATCACCAGATGTGTCTTACAACAAATGCTAAAAAGAGTTATTTAAGCTGAAAGAAAAGGATGCAAATTAGTAACACAAAAACATATTAAAGTATAAAACTCACTGATAAAAGTAAGTACATAGTCAAATTCATAATACTCTAATACTGTAATTTTGGTGTATAAGTCACTTGTATCTTTAGTATGAAGGCTAAAAGACAAAACTATTAAAAACAATAATAGCTGATTAGTTCATTAAGGGATATTCAATATAAAAAGATGTAAATTGTGTCATCAAAAATGCAAAATGAGAAAGTGGAGTAAAAGTGTATTTTTTTTTTTTTTGTAATCAAAGTTAAGTTATTATCAGCTTAAAATAGCCTGTTATAACTATTAGAAGTTTTTATAAGCCTCATGGTAACCACAGAGCAAAAACCTATAGTAGATACACAAAAAATAAAGAATAAAAAATCAAAACATACCACTACAGAAATCTCTTAACCACAAAGGAAAATAGCAAAAGGGGGAGAAAGGAACAAATGATCCACAAACAACCAGAAAACAATTAGCAAAATGGCAGTTAAGTCCTAACCTATCAATTATTACCCTGAATGTAAATGTAGTAAATTATCCACTCAAAAGACATACAGTGGCTGAATGGATTTTTTTAATTAAAAAAGACCCAATTATATGCTGCCTACAAGAGACTCACTTCACCTGTAAGAAGACACATAAACTGAAAGTCAAAGGATGGAAAAAGACATTTCATGCAAGTGAAAACAAAAGTGAGCAGGAGTAGCTGTACTTATATCAGATAAAACATACTTTAAATCAAAACTATAAAAAGAAGGCCAGGCACAGTGGCAACCCCTATAACACTAGCATTTTGGGAGGCCAAGGCAGATGGATCACCTGAGGTCAGGGGTTTAAGACCAGCCTGGCCAACCAGGTGAAACCCCATCTCTACTAAAAATACAAAAATTAGCTGGGCATGGTGATGGGCACCTGTAATCCCAGCTACTCAGGAGGCTGATGCATAAGAATCACTTAAACTCAGGAGGTGGAGGTTGCAATGAGCTGAGATCAGGCCACTGCACTCCAGCCTCGGTGGCAAGAGTGAAGCTCCATCTAAAAAAAAAATTATAAACAGACAAAGAAGGTCATTATGTAATGAAACAAGTCAATTCAATATTCAATAAGAGGGTACAACAATTGTAAATGTATATTCATTGTAAATGTATATTCACCCAACATCAAAGCCCCTAAACAGGGGTCCTCAACCCCTGGGCCACAGACCAGTACCCATGGGTGGCCTGTTAGGAACTGGGCCACACAACAGGATATAAGCAGCAGGTGAGTGAGCATTACTGCCTGAGCTCCACCTCCCATCAGATCAGCAGTGGCATTAGGTTCTCACAGGAGTGTGAACCCTATTGTGAACTGTGCATGTGAGGCATTTAGGTTGCGCACTCCTTATGAGAATCTACTGCCTGATGATGATCTGAGATGGAACAGTTTTATCCCAAAACCATCTGTCCTCCCCCTCCCCACCCATGGAAAAATTGTCCTCCATGAAACCAGTCCCTGGTGCCAAAAAGGTTGGGGACTGCTGCTCCTAAATATATAAAGCAAATATGGATAGATCTGAAAGGAAAAATAGACTATGATACAGTAATAATAGAAGACTCCAATATCCCACTTGAGGCAATGGAGAAGTCATTCAGACAGAAAATCAATAAGGAAACATTGGACTTAAACTACACTCTGAACCAAATAAACTTAACAGATGTATACAGATTGGACATACATTCAACAATAGCAGGATACACATTCTTCTCAAGTGCACATAGAACATTCTTCAGGATAGATCATACATCAAACCACAAAACAAGACTTAATAAATTTATGAAGAATGAAATTATCTCAAATGTGTTTTCTGCCTACAATGGTATAAAACTAGAAATCGGTAACAAGAGAAACTTCAGAAAATTCACAAATACATGGAAATTAAATACTATGTTCCTAGACAACTAATGGGTCAATGAAGAAATTAAAAGGGAATTTAAGAGGTCGGGCACAGTGGCTCACACTTGTAATCCCAGCACCTTGGAAAGCCAAGGCAGGAGGATTGCTTGAGCATAGGAGTTTGAGACCAGCTTGGGCAACATAGCAAGACCCCTATCTCTAAAAAATCCAGGGGGGCAGTGGATTAAAAATATCTTGAGACAAATGAAAATGGACACACAGCATATTAAAATTTATGAGATGTCTTAGCTGTGTGTGCTGGTACACACCTGTAGTCTCAGCTACACAGGAGGCTAAGGCAGGAGGATAACTTGAGCCCAGGAGTTGGAGTCTGCAGTGAGCTATGATCACACCACTGGACTCCATCCTAGGTGAAAGAGTGAGATCCTGTCTCTAAAAAACAAAAACAAACATTTACAAGATGAGCAGCAGAGGTCAATAGCAATAAATGCCTAAAAAGAAGAAAGATCTCAAATAAACAACCTAATATCTCATTGCATTTCAAGAGACTAGAAGAACAAGAACAAACTAAGCTCAAATTTAGTAAAAGAAAGAAAGTAATAAAAATAAGAGTGGAAATAAATGAAATAGAGACTATAAAAACAAAAAGTATTAACAAAACATATTAGTCCATTTTCACACTGCTGATAAGATACCCAAAAATGGGCAATTTACAAAAGAAAGAGGTTTAATGGACTTACAGTTCCATTTGGCTGGGGAAGTCTCACAATCATGGCAAAGGCAAGGAGGAGCAAGTCACATCTTACACAGGTGGCAGCAGGCAAAGAGAGAGCTTGTGCAGGGAAACTCTGCCTTGTAAAGTCATCAGATCTTGTGAGGCTTATTCACTATTACAAGAACAGCACAGGAAAGACCTGCTCCCATGATTCAGTTACTTCCCACCAGGTCCCTCCTTCAACATGTGGGAATTCAAGATGAGATTTGGGTGGGGACACATCCAAACCATATCACAAAATGACAAGTTTGTCTCTTAAAAAGATAATCAAAATCAGCAAACCTTCAGCCAGATTAAGAAAAAAAGAGAAGACTCAAATAAATAAATCAGGCCAGGCACAGTGGTTCACATCTCTAATCCCAGCACTTTGGGAAGCTGAGGTGGGAGGATCACTTGAGACCAGGAGTTCAAGACCAACCTGGGGAACAAAGCAAGACCCTGTCTCTGCAGAAAATAAAGAAAACTTAGCTGGGCATGGTGGCTTGTGCCTGTAGTCCCAGCTACTTGGAAAGCTGAGGCAGGGGAATTCCTTGAGCCCAGGAGTTCAAGGCTGCAGTGAACTATGATCACACCATTGCACCCCAGGCAGGGTGACAGAGTGAGACCCTGTCTCAAATAAATAAATAAAATCAGAAATGAAAAAGGAGATATTACAACTGATACAGTAGAAATAAAAAGGATCATAGGAGACTGTTATAAGCAATTATAGGTCGGGCACAGTGGCTCAAGCCTGTAATCCCAGCACTTTGGGAGGCCAAGACGGGGGGATCATGAGGTCAGGAGATCGAGACCATCCTGGCTAACACGGTGAAACCCCGTCTCTACTAAAAAATACAAAAAACTAGCCGGGCGAGGTGGCGGGCGCCTGTAGTCCCAGCTACTCGGAGGCTGAGGCAGGAGAATGGCGTAAACCCGGGAGGCGGAGCTTGCAGTGAGCTGAGATCCGGCCACTGCACTCCAGCCTGGGTGACAGAGCGAGACTCCATCTCAAAAAACAAAACAAAGCAATTATATGTAAACCAATTGGATAACCTAGAAGAAATGGATAATTCATAGACACATATAATCTACCAAGATTGAAGCTTGAAGAAACAGAAAATGTGAAGAGACCAATAAGAAGTAGGAAGACTAAAAATAATAATAATAAATCTTCCATCTAAAAGCCCAGGACCTGATGGCTCACTGCTGAATTCTACCAACAATTTAAAGAACTAATACCAATCTCTCTCAAACTCTTTCAAAAAAATTGAAGAGGAGGGAATACTTTCAAACTCATCTTATGAGGCCAGCATTACCCTGATACCAAAGCCAGATAAGGACATTACAAAAAAAGAAAACTACAGACCAATATTCTTGATAAACATAGATGCAAAAAATCCTCAGTAAAGGTTCTCACTTATCTGTGGAAGCTAAAAATTAAAACAATTGACCTCATGGATATGGAGATAGAGAGTAGAGGCTGAGAAGAGTAGTCAGGGTGAGGGGAGGGGGATGGTTAATGGGTACAAAAAATAGTTAGAAAGAATAAATAAGACCTAGTATTTTCTAGCACAACAGAGTAAAAGATAATCTAATTGTACATTTAAAAATAACTAAAAGAATGTAATTGAATTGTTTGAAACACAAAGGATAAATGCTTGAGGTGATGGATACCCTATTTACCCTGATGTGATTATTATGCATTACATACCTATATGAAAATATCTCCTGTAACCCATATATATACACCTATATATATATATACCATAAATATATATACCTACTATGTACCCACAAAAAATTTAAATTAAAAAAAACCCTCAATAAAATACTGGCAAACAAAACTCAACAGCCCAGAAGAAAAGATGATTCATCATGATCCAGCGAGACTTATCCCTGAGATGCAAGAAAGGTTCAAAACACGCAAATTAATAAACGTGATACAACACAGTAATAGACTGAAGGAGAAAAACCATATAACTATTGCAATAGATCCAGAAAAAGTATTTTGCAAAATCAACATTATTTCATAATAAAAACTCAACAAATTAGGTATACAAGGAATGTACCTCAACACAATAAAGACCATATACAACTAACCCACAACTAACATCATACTCAATAACATCATACTCAGTAAGGAGAAGTTGAAAGTTTTTCCTCTAAGATCAGGAACAAGACAAGGAAGCTACCTCTGGCCAGTTCTGTTCAACGTAGTACTAGAAGTCCTAGCCAGAGCAATAAGCCAAGAGGAAAAAACAATAAAATGCATCCAGTTTGGAAAGAAAGTAGTCAAATTGTCTCTGTTTGCAGATAGCATGATCTTATATATAGAAAACTCTAAAGATTCCACAGAAAAACTGCTGGAACTAATAAATGAATTCAGTAAAGTTGAAGTATACATAATCAATTACAAAAATCAATAGTGTTTCTATATACTAACAGTGAACTGTCTGAAAAAGAAATCAAGAAAACAATCCCATCTGCAATAGCTACAAAAAATAGGCCAGGTTCACTGGCTCATGTCTGTAATTACAGCACTTTGGGAGGCTAAAGGAGGATCACTTGAGCCCAGGAGTTCAAAATCAGCCTGGGTAGTACGGTGTAACCCCACCTCTAAAAAAAAAAAAAAAAAAAAAAACCTTAGCTGGGCATAGTGGCACATGGCTGTGCTTCCAGCTACTCAGGAGACTGAGGCAAAAGGATTGCTTCAATCCAGGAGGCTGCAGCTGCAGTGAGCCATGTTCATTCTACTGCATTCCAGCCTGGATGACAGAGTGAGACCATCTCAGAAAATAAAATAAAATTTGCCAGGCACAGTGGTTCTGGCCTGTAATCCCAGCACTTTGGGAGGCTGAGGCAGATGAGGTCAGAAGTTCAAGACCAGCCTGGCCAACATGATGAAACCCCATCTATACTAACAATACAAAAATTAGCTGGGTGTGGTAGTGCACACCTGTAGTCCCAGCTACTAGGGAGGTTGAGGCAGGAGAATCGCTTGAACCTGGGAGGCAGAGGTTGCAGTGAGCTGAGATCATGCCATTGCACTCCAGCCTGGGTGACAAGAGCAAGCTCTGTCTCAAAAATAAATAAAATGAAATAAATAAAATGAAATAAAATAAAATACTTAGGAATAAATTTAACCCCGGAGGTGAAAGATATAGATGTTGAAAACTATAAAACATGGAGGTGGCTCATGCCACTAGCACTTTGGGAGGCCAAGGCAGGTGGATCAACTGAGGTCAGGAGTTCAAGACCAGCCTGGCCAACATTGAGAAACGCTGTCTCTACTAAAAATACAAAAAATTATCCGGGCAGGGTGGTGGATGCCTATAATCCCAGCTACTTGGGGGGCTGAGGCAGGAGAACCACTTGAACCCAGAAGGTGGAGGTTCCAGTGAGCTGAGATCACACCATTGCACTCCAGTTTGGGCAACAAGAGTGAAACTCCATCTTACAAAAAAAAAAAAAAAAAAAAAGAGAGAAAGAAAGAAAAGGAAAGAAATTGAAGAAGACAAATAAATGGGAAGATATTCATGTTCATAGAGTAGAAGAATTAATATTGTCAAAATGTCATACTACCCAAAGAAATCTACAAACTCAATGAAATCTCTACCAAATACCAATAACATTTTTCACAGAAACAGAAAAAAAAAATCTTGAAATTCATGTGGAGCCACAAAAAAACTCCTAATAGCCAAAGCAATCTTGAGCCAAAAGAACAAAGCTGGTGTCATCACATTGCCTGATTTCAAAATATACTACAAAGTTACAGTAATCAAAACAACGTGGTACTGGCATAAAAACAGATACATTGACCAATGGAATAGAACAGACAGCCCAGAAATAAATCCACGTATTTACAGCCAACTGATTTTCAGAAAAGGTGCCAAGAACACACATGGAGAGAGGACAGTCTCTTCAATAAACAGTAGTGGGACAACTGGACATCCATATGGAGAAGACTAAAAGTAGACCCTTACCTCACGCTATATACAAAAATCAACTCAAAATAAAGACTTAGGCCAGGCACAGTGGCTCACACCTGTAATCCCAGCACTTTGGAAGGCCAAGGTGGGTGGATCACGAGATCAGAAGATCAAGACCATCCTGGCTAGCATGGTGAAACCCCATCTCTACTAAAAATACAAAAACAAAATTAGCCAGCTGTGGTGGCGGGTGCCTGTAGTCCCAGCTACTTAGGAGGCTGAGGCAGGAGCATGGCGTGAACCCAGGAGGCGGAGCTTGCAGTGAGCCAAGATCACACCACTGCACTCCACCCTGGGTGACAGAGCGAGACTCCATCTCAAAAAGAAAGGAAAGGAAAGGCCTTAAACATAAGACCTAAAACCGTGAAACTACTAGAAGAAAACATACAAGAAAAGCTCTATGACATTGCTCTGGGCAATGATTTTTTTTAATATGACCCAAAAAGCACAGGCAACAAAAGCAAAAATAGATAAATGGGATTACATCAAACTAAAAAGCTTCTGCATAGCAAAGAAAACAGTCAACAGAGTGAAGAGGCAACCTACAGAATGGGAGAAAGTATTTGCAAACCATGTATCTGATAAGGGATTAATATTTAAAATATTTAGGGAACTCAAATCAACAGCAAGAAAACAAATGACTCAATTTAAAAATAGGGCCAGGTGCCATGGATCATGCCGGTAATCCCAACACTTTGGGAGTCTGAGGTGGGTGGATCACCTGAGGTCAGGAGTTTGAGACCAGCCTGGCCAACACAGTGAAACTCCCTATCTACAAAAAATGCAAAAATTAGCCAGGTGCGACGGCACGTGCCCAAAGTCCCAGCTACTCAGGAGGCTGAAGCAAGAGAATCTCTTGAACCCAGGGGGCAGAGGTTGCAGTGAGCTGAGATTACACCATTGCACTCCAGCCTGGGCAACAGGAAAAATAGAGGCAGAGGACCTGAATAGACATTTCTCAAAAGAAGACATACAAATGGTCAACAGGGGCCGGGCGCGGTGGCTCAA
>NW_012122709.1:7002208-7003777 GCF_000951035.1 Colobus angolensis palliatus | reverse complement strand
ACTGGGTAATTTTAAAGAAAACAGGTTTAGTTGACTCACAGTTCTGCAGGCTGTACAGGAAGCATGGCTGGGGAGGCCTCAGGAAACTTACAATCATGGTGGAAGGCGAAGGGGAAGCAGGCACGCTGGAGAAGAAGGAATAGTGAAGGAGGAGGTGCTACACACTTTTAAACAACCAGATCTCGTGAAAACTCACTATCACAAGAACTGCAAGGGGGAAATCCACCCCCATGATCAATCACTTCCCACCAGGTCCCTCCTCCATCACTGGGATTTACAATTCCATATGAGATTTAGGTGGGGACACAGACCCAAACCATATCAAGGTCCCTCAAAAAACTAAAAATACAATTACTATATGATCCAACAGTTCCACTTCTGGATATAAATCCAAAAGAACTGAAATCAGGATATCAAAGAGATGTGTGCGTGCACCTGTGTTCACAGTAGTACCACTCACATGGAAGCAAACCAAATGCTATCCGTGGATTAATGGGTAAACAAAATGTGGCATATATATGCAATTGAATACTACTGAGCCATTAAAAAGAAGGAAATCCTGTCGTTTGAGACAACGCGGATGAACCTGGAGGATATGATGTTAAGTGAAATGAGCCAGGCATAGAAAGACAAATCCCACATGATCTCACTCATGTGTGGAATCTAAAAACATTAAACTCATAGAAGTAGAGAGTAGAATGTGGGATACCAAGGGCTAGTGCTGTGCTAGGGGAGGGAGTTGGGGAGATGTTGGTCAAAGGATACAAAATTTCAGTTAGATAGGAGGAATAAGTTCAAGATATCTGTTGTACAATATGGTGACTATAGTTAATAGCAATGCATTGTATTTTTGAAACATTCTAAGAGAGTTGATTTCAAGTGTTCTCACCACAAAATGATAACTATGTGAGGAATTCCATCTTATTTAGCTTGATTTAGCCATTCCACTATATATATATATATAGGTTTTAAGACATCATGTTATATATATACAATGTTATCTGTCAATTTAAAAAAAAAAACAAACTTTTTTTTTCTATCATGACACTGCCTCTTTTCTTTGCTCTCCTTCTATGTCAGTGGAAATTAGGTCTAGTCACATATAACAGAAAACCCAAATTAAAGTAGCATGTATAAGATAGGGTTTGTTTTCTTCTATATGAAAGAAGTCCAGAAGTAGATAGTATGGTTCCATGTAGTCACTAGGGACCCAGCCTCCTTCTGTCTTCCTGCTGTGTCATGTTTAGTGCAAAACTTCCATTCTCAAGGTCACCTCATGACCCAATATGGAAATTCTAACTTCAGTCTTCGTTTTATCTCAGTTCCAGGCAGGAAAAAGGAGAATGCTGGGAGCAGGGAGTGACAAAGGAAATAAATCCCAGGCTTTTTTCCACACCTCTGTCCTAAAAATATTTTTATTAATTACCTCCATTTCCCTATATTTCATATTAAATTTTCTGTTCTCATCTGATAGAACTCTCAGTGACATGTGATATACTTGACCTCACCATGCTTTTTGAAAGAATGCTTTCATCTGTTATCAGGGACTCCACATTCTTCTGGTTTCTT
>NW_012122709.1:6999683-7001713 GCF_000951035.1 Colobus angolensis palliatus | reverse complement strand
TATTCAAGCAATTCTCCTGCCTCAGCCTCCCAAGTAGCTGGGATTACAGGCATGCACCACCATGCCCAGATAATTTTTGTATTTTTAGTGGAGATGGGGTTTCACCATATTGGCCAGGCTGGTCTCAAGCTCCAGACCTCAGGTGATCCACCTGCCTCGGCCTCCCAAAGTGCTAGGATTATAGGCATGAGCTACCACAGCCGCCTCCAAAACAGAACTTTACATTCTCATCCTAAAATAAATAAATAAATAAATAAATAAAAATTATACTTTATTATTTCCCATCTCAATAAATGACACCACCATTCATTACAGTTACTGTGGCCAAAACATAGGACTCATGCTTGGTTACTTTATTTTCCTCCCTTTCCTGTCCTCTTTATGTCCAAAATATATCCCTAACCCAACAACTCTTTTGCCTCAAATGCTCTTGCCCACATCATCACTGTGTCTTGTCTGGTTTATTTTAATAACCTCCGAATATTTTTCTTTCTTCCAGTTTTGTTTCCACTAAAGGTCAGGGTTAATAGTCACAAAAAACAGACATTAACTGGCTAATTTAAGCAGAAAAAGAAATAAGGCTGGGTGTGGTGGCTCACACCTGTAATCCCAACACTTAGGGAGGCCAAGGCAGGTGGATCACTTGAGTCTAGGAGTAGTCCAAGACCAGCCTAGGCAACATAGTGAGACCCCCATCTCTACAAAAACATTTTAAAAACTTAGGTAGGGTGATATGTGCCTGTGGTCCCAGTTACTTGGGAGGCTGAGGTGGGAGGATCCTTTGAGCCCAGGGGGTTGAAGCTACAGTGATTCATAATTGTGCCTCTGCACTCCAGCCTGGGCAACAGAGCAAGACCCTGTCTCAAAAAAAAAAAAAAGTTTGGAGGAATACTGCCAGGGAATTTGGAGACAAACTGTGTACAGCATTGGTAAAGCATATAGTAGGATGCAGCAGATAAAATAATTGAGTATTATACAGTTGTTAGAAGCAACATATTGGAGCTCCTTAACACAGCCTCCATAGATACCATCCACAGTGGTCTAGGATGTTGCCACTAGTTTTATTGTGAAGCCAAAGGCAACAACTGTTCCAAAGCAAACCTGCAGAAAGGGGGAAACAGAATTTTAAGAAGCCTTTCTTCACTCTCACTGCTACCCTCTGCCCAGACTATAGTCTCCCCTGCTTTCCCCTGCTGTGCCCACTCCCATCTTCTCCCACTCCTTCTCACACACTTTAGTGCAAGACAGTCTCTAGTTTTCCCGGGGGTTTCTTACAGAGGTAGTGGTAATGATGGTTAATTCCTGGAGTCTATGCTTACCTCTTAGTTTATATTTTCTGCAGGGCTGATTTCAGAAGAAGGAGCCAGCAACCTGAGTTCACTTGCCATCTTAGCAGTGGCAGGTGTGTTCTGATTCTTCGCAAGTTCCTGCAGTTATTGGAGGATGCTTTGTTACTGAAGGAGGGGTCGGCCTAGAGATATTTTTAAACCCCAAATTGCACAACTTATAGAAAGCTGACTTAGTGCCACCAGTGCAATAATTACAACCCTGGGAAGGGATCTAGAGTGCATCATGGATTAAGAGTCATCTTAATTAACTCAACAAATACAGTTACTTGGCTAGTTATTGTAAGTCCCTCACGTCGCTAGAAATAAAAATGGGGGGAAAAGCTGTCTCTGCCCCCTAGTGGAGAAGGAGAGGAATAATCTTATAATTATAATATTGGAAATTTAGATAATTGCTTTAATAGAAGCATGCACAAAGTTATTAGGAGTATGGATGCTTAGCAAAAGGATGTCTTCACAGGAAGGTAGCATTTCAGCAGAAAACTGGAAGAATGTATAGAAATTTTCAAAGGAAGCAAATAGAAGGAAAATGTTACAGGCAAAGAGTACAATATGACGCAAAGAAAAAAGGCTTGAGGAATACAGTGTATTTTCGGAAATACAAATAGAACAGTGTTTCTGAAGCATAAACTCTGAGAAAGGTACCAAGAGATGAGATGAATGAGAAGGCAGCCCTAAGGAATT
>NW_012122709.1:6983069-6998403 GCF_000951035.1 Colobus angolensis palliatus | reverse complement strand
GAGACTCCGTCTCAAAAAAAAAAAGAATAAAATAAACGCTGATACAGCCAAATTTAGTCTCTGCCTTATGATCTATAATATTTATGAACTGTTTTAGAAATGTTTTCCTATCTCAAAGACATGAAGTTATTTTTGTGTATTATTTTCTGATAGTTGTATTGTTTGCCTTTCTCACCTAGATCTAGTGTGTACCTATGTTGAAATTTTGTATACGTTTTGATGAAAGTTTTGTGTTGGGTGTGTTGTGTGAATTTTCAGTTTTATTGATCTCCTTATCCATCCTTGCACCAAAACCATATTGTTTTAATTACTCCAGCTTTATCATAAATCCAATCTAGTAGACTGTGTTCTCCCACCTTATTTTTCAAAGCATTTAGGTTATTTTTTGCCATTTGCATTTCTATATGAATTGTAAACTCGGATTGTAAGGTTCTATTAAAAAACCTATTGTGATTGTGATTCAGATTGCACTAAATCTGTATGTACTTTATCAGTTTAGAGAGAATTGATATCTTTTTATAAGAATTTACTTTTCCAGTTCCTGAACACTGTATATTTTTCTACATATAAGATCTTCTTTACTTTCTCTCAATGATGTTTTGTATTTTAAAAATAAGAGGTCTCACCCATATTTTATAATTTATTTATCAGTATTTGATACATTATTCTATTGTAATATTTGCAACTCATATACAAAAATAACTGGGATAGCATTAGGAGAAATACCTAACGTGGATGATGAATTGATGGGTGCAGCAAACCACCATGGCATGTGTAAACCTATGTAACAAACCTGCACGTTCTGCACATGTACCCCAGAACTTACGGTAATAAAAAATAATAATAAATAAAATATATTAAGCTTGTTAAAAAAAAATCTGCAGCCTGGATAACATAGTGAGACCCCCATCTCTACAAAAATAAAATATTAACCAGGCTTGGTGGTGTATGCCTGTGGTCACAGCTACACAGCTACTCAGGAGGTTAAGGCAGGAGGATTGCTTGAGCCCAGGAGTTTGAGGCTGCAGTGAGCTATGATCATGCCACTAAACTCCAGCTTGGGCAACAGTGAAAACCTATCTCTAAAAATAAAATAAAATACATTTTAAAAACATTCTGTAAACTATGAATAGATAGGGACTTCTTCAACCTGATAAAACCGCAGAGCTAACATTTTATTTAATGGTGAAAGGCCAGAAACTTTTCCCCTAAGATCAGGAACAAGACAAAAATGTTCACTCTCACCAGTTTCATTCAACATTGTATTGGAGGTTCTAACTAGGGCATCAGGCAAGAAAAAGAAATAACAGTTATCGGGCCGGGCGTGGTGGCTCAAGCCTGTAATCCCAGCACTTTGGGAGGCCGAGACGGGCGGATCACGAGGTCAGGAGATCAAGACCATCCTGGCTAACACGGTGAAACCCCGTCTCTACTAAAAAATACAAAAAACTAGTGGGGCGAGGTGGAGGGCGTCTGTAGTCCCAGCTACTCGGGAGGCTGAGGCAGGAGAATGGCGTAAACTCGGGAGGCGGAGCTTGCAGTGAGCTGAGATCCGGCCACTGCACTCCAGCCTGGGTGACAGAGCGAGACTCCGTCTCAAAAAAAAAGAAATAACAGTTATCCAGACTGGAAAGGCAAAAATATCCACAAATCTATTTCTATACACAGATTACATAATCCTACACATGGAAAATCCAATGGAATCCGGTAAAAAAAAAAACTATTGGAACTAATAAATCAGTTCAGCAAATTTGTAGGAAATAAGATCAGTAGGTCAAATTTTTATAGACTTGCAATCAACAATCTGAAATGAAACTAAGAAAATTTCGGCCAGGTGCAATGGTTCGTGCCTGTAGTCCCAGCACTTTGGAAAGTGGAGGCGGGCAGATCACTCGAGTCCAGGACTTTGGAACCAGCCTGGGCAACATGGTGAAACCCCATCCCTAAAAAAAAAAAAAAAATTAGTCAGGCATGCATGGGGGTGCATGCCTACTAATCTCAGTTACTCAGGAGGCTGAGGAGGGAGGATCACCTGAGCTCAACAAGTCAAGGCTGAAGTGAGCTGTGATTATACTACTGCACTCCAACCTGGGTGACAGAGTGAGACACTGTATCAAAAATAAAATAAAATGAAATGAAATTTTATTTATTACAATGCATTAAAAAGTATAGTAATAAATTTGACAAAAGAAGTGCAAAACTTATACTCTAAAGACTATAAAACATTGTTGACAAAACTTAAATATCTAAATAAACAGAAAAAAATCCACGTTTATGGATCAGAAGACTTAATATTGTTAAGATGGCAATATTCCCCAAACTGATGTACAGATTCAACACAATCCATTTCAAAATAGCAGTTGACTTCACCGTAGACATTGACAAGCTGATTCAAAAGTTCACATGGAATTGCAAGTAAGCTAGAATAGCCAAAAATATCCTGAAAAAGAAGGACAAAATAGGTGCAGTCACATTTCCTGATTTCAAAACTTACTAAAAGCAACAGTAATCAAGACAGTGTGGTTCTAGGGTAAGGATACACATGTAGATCAATGGAATAGAATAGAGAATCCAAAAGTAAACCCAAACATTTGTGGTCAACTGATTTGTGACAATGGGGCCAAGACCATTCAATGTGGAAAATACTGTTTTCTACAAATTGTACTGGGGCAACTGGATAGCCACATGCAAAAGAATGAAGTTTTTCCCTTATCTCACACCATATAGAAAATCAACTCAAAATTGATCAAAGACTTTAATGGAAGAGCCCTGCATCACCTACCTTTTGCACTAGAAATGTCCCCTTTTTCAGGCTTATCACACTGTCTCCTGATTACAAAAGTTTGGGAGCCTTGAAGTCCCTTTTAATTTTGAATTCTGCCCTTTTTAGCCCAAGAGATCACCCTCCCACCAATATAATCCTTTCGAAAAACTAGGAGTTCCTAGGAGTCTGGTTCAGGTTCTGTCTATCAGTCAAAAGCCATACTCACCAATCTCTTCTAGACAGGCCATTCCTAGCTTGGACTGTGGGTCAGGAGGCTGCAGGGTGTCCTTAAGATTCTTTAAAGTCGGTCGGGCGCGGTGGCTCAAGCCTGTAATCCCAGCACTTTGGGAGGCTGAGACGGGCGGATCACGAGGTCAGGAGATTGAGACCATCCTGGCTAACACGGTGAAACCCCGTCTCTACTAAAAAATACAAAAAACTAGCCGGGCGAGGTGGCGGCGCCTGTAGTCCCAGCTACTCGGGAGGCTGAGGCAGGAGAATGGCGTGAACCCGGGAGGCGGAGCTTGCAGTGAGCTGAGATCGGGCCACTGCACTCCAGCCCCGGCGACAGAGTGAGACTCCGTCTCAAAAAAAAAAAAAAAAAAAAAAAAAAAAAAAAAATTTTTCTAGTTGAAAGAGTCTATAAGGAACTGATTAAAGTCTTAATAAAGGGCCTCTCAGCAACATCCTTAAGATTATCTTTACTCTGAGGTCTTTATTTTTGCTTGTTTTTGTTTTTAGTTTGAGAACATTTTGCCACCTGAATAAAATGGGAAAGAGAAACTACTTTTGGATTTTTTTCAATTAAAAAATTTTTTGGTAGAAATGGGGTCTCACTATGTTGCTCAGGCTGGTCTTGAAATTCTGGCCTCAAGCAATCCTCTGACCTCGGCCTCCCAAAGTGTTGAGATTATAGGCATGAGCTTTCACACCTGGCCCAGTTTTAGTTTTAATCCTAGCAAGCCCTGATTACTTTATATTCCCTTTAAATTTTGCATACTGAACAGTTTCTTTTTTATTTCATCTTTTTTTAGCCATATTTCTAGTGTAGCCATATCTCGAGTGTGAATCTGATGTAGCTGTATCTCTTAGTATGTGCAGCCAAATAAACCATTTGGCACCTTAAACATTCTGGTTGAAAATCTCCTTTGTCAGATCTACCAGTTCATTAGATACATTAGGTACATTCTATTTTTGATGTTGCCAAAATCAACAGTTTCACAAAACTTCTTATCACTACATAATGTGTCATATCTTCTCCAGCTCCAGTAACATTCTCCTCATTGTCCTTCAAGCTTTCACTATCAGTCTCTTCATGGCCCTTCCAGTTTCTGCCCACTGCCCAGTACCAGTGTCAATGTCACATGTTTTTGTTACAAAAGCACTCCTGACTTCCAAGTGACGAATTCATTTTTTGTTATCTACTGCCGCATAATAAACTGCTCCAAAACTTTCCAATGACTTTCAACAACAGGTATTTTATTACAATACATCTCACAATTTCAGAAGTCAGGAATTCAAACGGGGCTCAACTGGGGTGATATTTTTTTCCACATGACAGTAACAAAAGTTACTCTGTGGTATTCAGCTGGCATCTGGGCTGGTCTGAGCTGGTCACTCATACATCTGGCGCTTTGATGGAGAAGGCTGGGCTCAGCTGGGAGCTTCAACTGGAGTGTCTACACATAGCCTCTCCAGCATCACAGCCTCAAGGTAGCCAGACTTCTTATGTGGCAGCTCAGGGATCCCAGAGAGTGTTCCCAGACAGCTGTGCCAAAGGTGCAAGGCCTCTTATGACCTAAGCTCAGAAGTCCTAATATCTGCTACATTCTGATGGTCAGACCAGACAATAAGGCCAACCCAGACTCAGGGGAAAGAGAATTAAAATCCATCTCTTACTGAAAGAAACAGAAGAGAGTTTTTGGCCCTATTTTGACATCTAGATTGACGTATAATTGCCATATAATAAACGCAAATATTTATAGTGTAAAATTTGGTTAAGTTTTGACACGTGTATATCCACGAAACCGTCACCACTATCATGATAATAAACACATTCGTCATCTCCTACAGTTTCTTGTGTCCCTTTGTAATCTTCCCTGCTTTCCCTCATGTCTCTTCAGCTTCCATCACCATCTCCTGACCGGTTGTTCTTCTGTCATTACAGATTATTTTGCATCTTCTAGAATTGTATACAGATGGAAATGTACAATACATACATTTTGTCTGTTTTCTTTTATGTGGCATATTTTGAGATTCTTCTGTGTTGTAACATGTAAATAATAATTCATTCATTTTATTGCTGAGTAGTATTGCCTTGTAGGGACTGGGGGTTTTTCACCTCATTTACCTGTTAATGGATATTTGGGTTATCTCTAGTTTTAGAGTATCCCAAACAGAGCTACTAAGAATGTTGAACACAAGTCTTTTGTATAGTCTACCATATACAACAACTATTCCATTTATTATATTCCACCAAGAGAAATAAAAACATATATCATAAAGCATATATATCATATGCTTTTATTTCTCTTGGTAGAATATAATGAATGGAATAGTTGTTTAATATGGTAGGTATCTATCGAACATTTTGTGAAACCACCAAACTGTTTTCCAATGTGGTTTTACCATTTCACATTCCCATCAGCAGTGTATTAGAGTTCCAGTTGCTTCACATCCTCACCAACACTTGCTATAGTCAAGCTTGTTCATTTTACCTATTTTTAGGTGTTTTGTTATTTCGTTGCATGTTAATTTAACTTGCATTTTAATCTGCATCTCCTTATGATGTTAAACATCTTTTCATGTGCTTTTTTGCCTTCTGTATATCTTCTTTTCTTTTCTTTTTTTTTTTTTTTTTTGGAGACGGAGTCTAGCTCTGTCGCCCAGGCTGGAGTGCAGTGGCCCGATCTCGGCTCACTGCAAGCTCCGCCTCCCGGGTTTACGCCATTCTCCTGCCTCAGCCTCCCGAGTAGCTGGGACTACAGGCGCCCGCCATCTCGCCCGGCTAGTTTTTGTATCTTTTAGTAGAGACGGGGTTTCACCGTGTAGCTCAGGATGGTCTCGATCTCCTGACCTCGTGATCCACCTGTCTCGGCCTCCCAAAGTGCTGGGATTACAGGCTTGAGCCACCGCGCCTGGCCCTGTATATCTTCTTTGGTGAAGTGGCTGTTCAAATCTTTTTCCTCTTTTCTTGCTGAGATGTTTTTATAGAGCTTAGGGAGTTTTCTATGTATTCAGGAGGCAAGTGCTTTATCACATATACAATTGAAAATATTTTCTTATAACCTGTGGCTTGTCTTTTGTGTCTGTGTGTGTATATATGTGTGTGTGTGTACATATATATTTTCAGAGACAGGGTCTCATTATGTTGCCCAGGCTGAAGTGCAGTGTCTGTCCACACGTGAAATCATCATACTGCAGCCTCCTCAAAATCCTGGGCCCAAGTGATCCTCTTGTCTAAACCTCTCATAGTGAGGACTACAAACACACACCGCTGCACTTGGCCTTTTTACTACTGTAAGTCTCTTTTGATGTATTTTAGTTTGAATGAGGTTCAATTTATTAATTTGTTCTTTTATATATCATGCTTTTTGTGTCATATCTCAGAAATATTTGGCTACCTCAAGGTCACAAAGGGTTTCTCCTATGTTTTCTTTTTTAGAAGTTTTATAGTTTTAGGTCTTACGGTTAGGTCTACGATCCATTCATAATTGTTCTTATTTGGTGTGATGTATGAATAAAAGTTGATTTTTATACATATGGATAACTAAATATTCCTACGCCATTTGTCGAAAAGACTGTTCTTCCCCCGTTAAATTGCCTTGGCACCTTTGTTGAAAATCAGCTGTCCACATATTTGTCTGTGGTCTAATTGTGGTCTCTCTATTCTGTTCCATTGATCTATTTTTGAAATCAGGTAGTCAGACTTTCAACTTTGTTCTTTTTCAAAGTCACTTTGGTTATTCTAAGTCTTTGCATTTCCATATAAATTTTAGAATCGATTTGTCAGTATCTATAAAAAGCTTGGTGGGATTTTGATTGGCATAGAATTGAATCTCAAGACCAATTTGGGGAATATTTACATCTTAACAATATTAAATTTTGTAACCAACAAACTTGGTATATATCTTCATTTATTTAGGTGTTCCATATCTTTAAACAGTATTTTGTTGTTTTAAATATACAGGTCTTTTATATTTTTTGTCAGATTTTTTTTTCAGATTAAAGTCAGTTGAGCGTAATCCAAGGGATTATTTCTTGATTCTCAATTATATTCCATTAACCTAAATACTCATCCTTATGCCACTACCCCCATTATTTTGATAATTATAGCTTTATGGAAAGTTTTAAAATTTGTTCTGTATTCTTCCAACTTTGTCCCTTTTCTTAAATTTTTATTT
This sequence comes from Colobus angolensis palliatus, assembly GCF_000951035.1. Classification (NCBI taxonomy): domain Eukaryota; kingdom Metazoa; phylum Chordata; class Mammalia; order Primates; family Cercopithecidae; genus Colobus; species Colobus angolensis. The sequence goes on along the minus strand of NW_012122709.1, from coordinate 6,991,236 downwards.
TTAAGACAGGGTCTTGCCCTGTTGTCCAGGCTGGAGTCCAGCGGCACAATCACTGCTCACTGAGACCTCGACTTCCCAGGCTCAAGCGATCCTCCCACCTCAGCCTCCCGAGTAGCTGAGATTAAAGGCGTGCACCACCACTACCAGCTAATTTTTGTATTTTCAGTAGAGATGGGTTTTTTTCCCATCTTGCCCAGGTTTGTCTTGAGCTCCTAGCCTCAAGCAATCCACCTGTCTTGGCCTCCCAAAGTTCTGGGATTACAAGTGTGAGCCACCAAGCCCAACCTGTCCTTCTTTTTAAAATGGTTTAGGTATTCTGGTTTATTTGTATTTGCACATACATCTTAGGACCAACTAGTCAAATTTTTAAGACACAGCCTCTGAGATTTTCCTAAGGATTATATTGAATCTACAGAAAAGTTTGGGATGTATTGCCATGTTAATGATATTGATTATTCCAATCTATGAACATTGAAGTTCTCTCCATTTATTTAGGTCTTCTCTAACTTTTCTCAGTAATGTTTTATAATTTGCAGTATATGAGTCTTGAATTTATTTTGTCAAGCTTTTCCTAAATATTTAATTTTAGGGGGACACTATTGTGAAAGAATTGTTTTGTTAATTTCATTTTTGGATTGTTTCTTGCCAATATATAAAAATATAATTAATTTTTCTATATTTTTTGTATCCTGTAATTTTACTGAACTTGGTTATTAGTTCTAGTGGAGTTTTTTAATAGATTACTTGGAACTTTCTATATTCAGGATCATGCTATCTGCAAATAAACACCATTTTTCTTCTCCCTTTCCAATCCAGATGCTTTGTTTGTTTGTTTTAATGTACTTGCTATAACCTTCAGAACAATGTTAAACAGAGATGGCAATAGAATACATCTTGCCTTGCTTCAGATCTTAACGGGAAAGCAGTATTTCACTAGTAAATATAATGCTGGGTGTAGATTTTTCATAAATGCCCCAGATGAGGCCAAGGTGGGGGGATCACTTGAGCTCACGAGTGCAAGACCAGCCTGGGCAACACGGGGAGACCCCATCTCTACAAAAATTAAAAACAGCCTTCTGAAGACAAGTCTTATTGAGGGCATTTGGCTTTGTAGATGAAATTCTGTCATAGAGAGGGTCTTATCTCCTTGGTTGACTGGTTGGTTAGTTAACGAGCATTACTTGAGCAGCAACGGAAAATATAAGATCAATATCCACAATTTGGTCTTAGGGATCTTAAAAATTCTAACTAGTGAAACAGTCACTCACCAAGTATGTATTCATAGTTTTCCATATGCTTAGCTCTGTGTTCTCCCTAACAGGAGTTTAGCCAGGTGTGGTGGCATGCACCTGTAGTCCCAGCTACTCAGGAGGCTGAGGCAGGAGGATCGCTTGAGGCCAGGAGGTTGAGGCTGCACTGAGTAATGTTCATGCCACTGTGCTCCAGCCTGAGGGGCAGGGAGAGAGAAAGAGAGAGAGGGAAAGAGAGAGAGAGAGAAAGGAAGGAAGGAAGGAAGGAAGGAAGGAAGGAAGCAAGGAAGGAAGGAAGGAAGGAAGGAAAGAAGGAAGAGAGGGAGGGAGGGAGGGAGGAAAGGAGGAAAACGAAAGGAAATACACAAATTGGGAAAAATGAATGAAGCGTCTCAACATGGATAACTAAATCTTGCTAACAGGTTGAATTATGCAACAAACAGACACACCCTTCTAGCTTCTTAGTCTCTTGGACACCATCAGTTCTTCTGTGGTAGGTAGATGCAGAAGCACCTGCAGACCAGAAGGCATGCCCAATATTCACAGGGGCAGGCATGGGAATGTGCTCAGGGTGACACCACCTAAGGTAAAAGTTCCCTTGGCTTCCTAAAGATGTGCGGTAATGCATTGAGAAACCATTCCATTGTTTTCCTACCCCAAACCTTTATTAAAGCTTCCTTCACGTCCTTGTTTCTCAAAGAGTAGATGAGGGGGTTCAGCATTGGGATAACCACTGTGTAGATCACAGCAACTGTGCGGTCCTGGGTCAGGGAGTAGCTGGACCTGGGGCGCAGGTACATAAAAAGTGTTGTACCAAAGAAGAGGCAGACAGCAGTGAGGTGGGATGCACAGGTGGAAAATGCTTTAAACCTGCCCTGGGCTGAGCTCATTCTCAGGATGGTGTTGAGAATTAAGAAGTAGGAGATCAAGATTGTGAGGGTGCAGCTCAAAAGGTTGAAACCAGCAAAAATGAAGAGCAGGATCTCACACAGTGAGGTGTCTACACAAGACAAGGACAGGATGGGTGGTCCATCACAGAAGAAGTGAGTGACCACATAAGCACCGCAGAATTTCAGACTAAAGATACAGCTAGTGTGGATAAGAGAATTGAGGAATCCTGCACTGTAGGAGCCCACAATCAGCGAGGCACAGACCTCAGGAGACATGACGGTTGGATAGAGCAGGGGCTTACAAATAGCGGTATAGCGGTCATAGGCCATGGCAGCGATGAGATAGCACTCACTAGTGGCAAAACCCGCATAGAAGAACATCTGAGTCATGCAGCCAAAATAGGAGATCACTTTCCTCTTGGCCAAGAAGTTCACCAGGGTCTGGGGCACAACTGTGGAGGAGTAGCAGAAATCCAAGAAGGAGAGGCATTTCAGGAGGGAGTACATGGGTGTGTGCAGGGTGGCACTCACATGGATCAGGAGGAACATGACCAGGTTGCCCAGCAGAGTGGCGGTGTACATGCCCAGGAACACCACGAAGAGTAGCCTCTGGAGCCAGGGGTCAGTGGTGAGGCCCAAAAGCTCAAACTCAATCCCTTGGCTCAGGTTTGCCCCTTTCATGCTTCTCCAGTGCTCTGTGGTGGAGAAAGAAGGCACCACCATAAATTAGATTGAACACCTGGGGCTCTCACTGAGTTTAATTCTGCCTAAGGACAGCCTTCTGAAGATGAGTCTTATTGAGGGCATTTGGCTTTGTAGATGAAACTCTGTCGTAGAAAGGGTCTTCTCCCCTTGGTTGGTTGGCTAGTTGGTAAGCATTACTTGAGCAGCAATGGAAAATATAAGAGAAATATCCACAATTGGTCTCGAGGATCTTAAAAATTCTAAGTAATGAAACAGTCACTCACCAAGTACTATATTCATAGTTTTCCATATGCTAAGCTCTGTGTTCTCCCTATCAGGATTTCAAGAGTGCCTGACCTCGGGGAGCTTATATTCTATAGACAGTATATTTTGTGTTTAAGCCATACATACTGCAGTGTCAGACTGCCAAGGTTCAAAGTTGGGACTTTGCCATTAACTAGCTGTGTAATCTCGGGAATGCTACTTTACCTTTCTGAGTTTCCATTTTTCCATCTGTGAAACAAGGATAATAGCACCTGTCTCTAAAGATTATTATAAAAATTCAATTAGTTATTTCATGCAGAGAACTTGAACAAATTTCAGCACTTTGAGGAAGTCCAAAGAAGGTTAGCTATGAGCATTCTCACTAAGAAGATAGACCCAAAACCTACATAAACATGATAAATAAGATGAACCCACAACAAAGCTTAGCAAGCAACCTACCATCTAACAGTATCGACAGAGACATACGTGTTATGCAAGCGTTACTAAACAGGCCTTCAGAGAGCCTGTAGATGGCTCATCGGGTCAGCTATAAAATTGGCTCTGTGAAATCAGCACTAGCCAGGCAATAACATGAGTACTTAAGGTAACAAGGGCTGAGAGTGTGGAGGGGTGAAGGTGGTATAAGACTGCATGTGGGATCCTCCATCAACGGGAGAGTCTCCTCATCATCCACAAAGCTGCCCATCATTTCCAGAGAACAAAATCACCCTGGACCCAGGGGATGTTGCGGCCAGCAGGGAAGGAACGAAGTGAGTGAGGCTTAGTGAAAATGTCTTTTCTATTTAGAGAGTGAACAAGGCTGTGAATGCATCATCTAAACACCACACTCTCCTCTGCCCCATTGGCTCCTCTACCACATGTCTTCCCAAGTTACCTCTGGGTGCTGAGCCAGTTAAGCACCCTGTGCTCTTGGGTGAAGACTTTCAGTTACAAAGACTTTGAAGCCAACAGATGTGGCTGAGTAGGACAAAAAAGGGCAAAAGTGAGCTGCCTCCTCCTGCCCTGAGGAGAGTAAGTGAATAACACACCTGTGAAAAGTGCTGGAAGAATTTGGGAGAGGAAAGAGCTGGATTGAGCAGGCAAAGATTCTGACTAATACCAATGGCATAATTTCCAGAATCATCAAACTACCTGGGCAGGAGAAGATTCTGGACATATGTATAACTAAATTTAGTTGTCAGACAGGGAATGAGGCACTATTTGTGTTGATAGAATACTGTGACTAGTGACAAGAAAAAAGCTTTTAGAAATGCCCAAAGCGGTAACATGCTCTAATAAAATTGAGACACAAAATATAAGTGCAAATTTGAACACAGAACGTTAGCAATTGCTTTTAGAGCACATGGAATGCAATTATGTGACTCATTTTAAGTCACTTAGATGTAACATTAAGCTATCCTTAATCTAACAGCTGCCATTGTATAATAAATCCCACTATTGTAGAATGTGGGCAGCCCTAGATTTGGGTTGCAAATGTCTTTGGCGCCATTGGTGACAAAGGCCAATTTGACTTCAAGGCAAATTAGAGGAATTCAGATAAATGACTGTAAAATTCCCACAGTGGAAATAATTTGCAGGCACTTTAAGAAAATAGAAAGGTGGTCATTAAGAGTGGAGTAGAATTTTGAGACCCAGTTTCCCATCTTCTTTCTTTGGTGGGCTGTTTCAATTTAGGTAACAGGTCTGCAAGTATCTCTCTGATTAAAAGAACAAAAGAAGAGAAAAACAAGAATGTGTGCAATGCTCAGGACAGTGTGGGTGAGGCAGGAAGTGTACACTGGGATAAAGTGGTGGGATGGGATGGGGTAGGGTGGTGGGTAATACAGTGGACGGCTGGTGAGAGCCTCCAGATCTATCACTTGCTTTAAACCCACTCTCTCCCTCTTCTGCTCCCCTTTCCTCTTTCATCTCTTTTCTCCAATCTGCACTAAATTCAAAATTCTTCAGAATTTAGAGTGACTCAGGGAAAGGATTATGGAGAAATGGGCATCTCTGACAGTTGTTCAAATGATCCTGCAATTGCCACTATTTCTACTGGCTGTAGTTTGTACCTGTGAATGAAATGCAGGAGGAAAACTTGAAGGTGATCTTATATCGGAATGGATTATGGAGTGGAGTGCATAAGAGTGAGAGCAAATGCCTGGGGCCTGTGGATGAGGGAGGCATAGGGAAGAAGCTCTATGTATACCCTCCTCCCTGGGATAGCACAGTGAGAGCACACATGGATATGAAGGGCAGGCAGCCAAGGAAAGCAGCCAGTGAGATTCCTTCAGCAACAGTGATCCCAAACAATTGTTCTTAAAACAGTAGGCTGCCTTGCCCAAGGTTCACAGGAGAAGCTTGTTATACGTGCAGATTCCAGGTCCCAACCCACAGAAAATTTGATACAATAGGTCTATAGCTTGGCCCTAAAGTCTGGTGATTCTGACTGAGACAGGGGGTCTCTGAACCTCACTCTGAGAAACACTAAACCATGGGGTACTTGCAGGAGCACATAGATCTTCCTGAGCCACATATACATGTCTCTTCCCAGCTTGCTAGACTTGTCTGTGTCCTGGGAAATCAGCCTGTGGATAGGATGGTCATCCTGGACACGCTGTTCCCTCCAGAAGATTTATCTGTGGTTAACAATTTCCAGAAATCTGGGTTACTACCTGATGATAATCTAACACCAGAGCATTTCCTCCTTCAAAGTTGCTTCAGATGGCCTTCAGCAAACCATGTAATTCTAGCAAAGAGCCTGGCTTGATGTCAGAGCTGCTGCTGTGGGGGTCAGAACACAAGTCTTCCATAGAAACACAACGAAGACAAAGCCAGACTCGTCGTGTTCATAGACTGAGTCTGGGGATCAGAGCCTGCCACTGGCTTTAGTCTCTCACGTTGGCAGAGGTGCGGGGCAGCCCCACTCCCTGCGAGCTCCTCACACTGATCTTGTGCTGGCGGGAGCCACCCCAGAGCCACCTTTTCCCCTGGCAGCCCAGCAGCTCACCACTGGGGAGGAGGATGCATTCACTGATTAAAGTTTAAAAGGCAGGTGAGGAAGTGGGACTAATGAGCCCCACGAAGGCTCATTAAAGTGTTTGAAAAGTTACTAGCATCTCTGAGAGTCTACCCATGAGGAAACAAGGGGCTGGGAAACTGGGAATAAGGGAAATAGACCCACACAGATCCCTGCAAATACGCTGAGCACTCGCCCCAAAACACTACTCCACCTTCACCCTAAACTTAACTCTTACGTGATTATCTGTATTTCCTCGACACTGGAAAACCAGGTTTTTCTTTTTTCTGTGCCAGTTACCCAATGTACATTTGTGCTGTAGATGAGAGCTGAGGACCTTCCTGCCCTTCAAGATTATAGTAAAGTTAGAGGCATGTTATGTGGTTCCCAAATATTTGGGAGCTTTCTAGGTATCTTTCTGTTACTGATTTCTAATTTAAAAGTATATAGTCAGAAAATACATTGTATATGACTTGATACTTTTGAATTTATTGAGACTTACTTTAAGGCCCAGAATAGGACCTATCTTGGTGAATGTTCTATGTCCACTTGAAAGGAAACTATCTTCTGTTCTGTTGAGTGGAGTGTTCCATCTTTAACTGCCAATTCAGTCAAGTTGGTTGGTATTGTTGTCCAAGTCTTTCTAATCTGCTGTTAATCTCATCCAGAGTATGTTTTCGTATCAGACATTGTAGGTTTCATCTACAGAAGTTTGTTTTCAGTCTCTTTTTATATCTTCCTGTCTTTACATTTTTTGTATATATGGAATACCATTATAACTTTAATGTGCGGTACAGTTTTGAAATCGGACAACTTGTTGTCAAATCCCTGCTTAACAATTTGTTAGCTAGGTAACATCTAGAAAGTTTATTAACTTTGCTAATACTCAGTTTTCTCACCTGTAAAATGTGAATGATAATAGTATCTCCCTCACATACCTGCTAAGACTGAATTTAATAAGACAACATTTGTAATGATCCCCACAATAAACATTTCTTATTTATTACTGCTTAACAAAGCACTCTAAAACTTAATGTTTTAAACCAATCACGTATTTGCTCAAATATCTATAATCTTGGCTGGGCTCAGCTGAGTGGTTAGACTGCTGATGTCACCTGAATTTATTCATGTGGCTACAGTCATCTAGAGCCTCAATTAGGGCTGGATGGTTCGGTATGGCTTCACTCACATGCTTCAGCGTGAGGGGCTGGAATAGTTGGAGGCAGGCTAGACCTTTCCCTTCATAGTATCTTCAGCAGAATTATCAGACTTTTCATCACATGGTGGCTCAGGGCTCAAAGAGAGATATAGAAACTTCCAGGCATCTTAAGGCTGGGCTCTGGAACTCTTCAAGATTATGATAAAATCAAAGGCATCTTATGTAGTTTCCAAATATTTGGGATTTTTCTAGGGATCTTTCTGTTATTCATTTTTAATTTAATAGCATGTGGTCAGAGAATATACTTTGTATGACTTGATACTTTCAAATTTATTGAGATTTATTTTAAGGCCCAGAATATGATCTGTCTTGGTGAATGTTCTATGTCCACTTGAATGTTCTATTTCAACTTGAAAGTTGAGAGGAATGTTTTATCTATAACTTTCCAATTAACTCTATAACAATCAATTAGGTCAAATTGGTGGATATTGTTGTTGAAGTCTACTACATCCTTTCTAAATCTGCTGTTAATCTCATCCAGTGTGTGTTTTCACATCAGACATTGTAATTTTCATCTACAGAAGTCACCAGTGTGACTTGCGCTGCATTCTACTGGTCAAAGAAAGTCAAAAGGGCAGCACAGATGCAAGGGGGAAAGAATATAGACTCTATCTCTTGATGATGGCAATGGCATGTACGCATAGGATTGTGAAGAACTGTTAGCCACAAGAGTGTCAGTCAGAAGAATCACCATCTTTGCAAAAGCTTTAGCATAATAGATCACAGTTGATCATAGTAAATATTAGCTATCATTATTCTTGAGTTTATATAAACTTGGAGTTGAAGATGTAGCCAAAAGGGCATGAATATAGCTAGGAACTGAACTTAAACAAAAAAAAAA
>NW_012122709.1:6980242-6982689 GCF_000951035.1 Colobus angolensis palliatus | reverse complement strand
GAGTAGCTGGGATTACAAGCATGTGCCACCACGCCCAGCTAATTTTTGTATTTTTAGTAGAGACAGGGTTTCACCATTTTGGCCAGGCTGGTCTTGAACTCCTGACCTCAGGTGATCCGCCCACCTTGGCCTCCCAAAGTGCTGGGATTACAGGCATGAGCCACTGCGCCCGGCCCGTGTTTGGGTTTCTTAAGAAAGCCCGGAGGAGAAAACAGAAAAAGAGGAGTGAAGGGAGAAAAATGATAAAGAGAAAGAGAAGAAAAGAGAGAAGTCAGAATATACTTCTGACTTCTGGGTGAAATTCAGAGAGCCATCCCAGGTGTCAGATAGCCAAGGAGAATTTTAAGTACAATAAAGCCATACAAGCAATTTGGCAATATATGAATAAATTCAATATAAACCTCTCTTTTATCACTCATAAAAATCTTTGATAGATTCTCAACGTGAATGTTTTGTGTAAGAGGTATGTGTGTGTAGCAAAGAAGGTATTAGATTTCCTGTTAGATCTGCACAGTGCTGAATGAAGACATGATAGGCAAAAACAGAAACCAAAAGATAGCCAGGCCATGATAAGTCTCCAAATTTGCAGAAATCTTATAATCGAATTTACCCATGGGAGCCTTTAACTTCCGGCCAAGACGGAGTCATGGGGACTAAATTTACCCCCCTACCTAAAACCACATCAAAAATTAAAAAGAAAATAACTTAAAAATACATAAAACAGTTTTTAAGACATCAGACATGACACAATGAAAGGCAATGACCCCAAGAGGTGGGAAACAAATGAGGTGAACACAACAGTTGCCCCAGCTTACTGCCTTTGGAGAGTTTCCAGACCACAGGGCAGAGAGGGCGGACTGAGAAGGATCCTGGAGGACACTCTGACTTGAGAAGGAGCTGGTACTTTGGAAAGATCTATGGGGCCAATGTTCCTATGACAGAGTACTAGACAGAGAAATTTCCATAAAGGGAGAACCCCAGAGGGCCGTCTCTCAAGTACTCATAAGAGTAGTGATGAGAGGACAAAGGGAAGCGAAGCCGGAGCTGCGGGCGCTTTTTCTGCCTGCAGTGTCTCAGATTCATTCTTAGGAACTGAGAATTTAATCTTCTAAAATGTCAAAAAGACCACCTTATGCCCCACCTCCCACCCCAGCTCCTGCAAAACAAATGCCCAGCACACCAGGATTTGCGAGATACAGTCCATACAGTCATCTCGCCCACAACAACTACAGGCTGGGAGGGAACCCGGGTGCCAACAGCCGGGTCAGGCATCCTCTGGTATTATGATTCCAAAACCACCAAAGCCACTAGATAAGCTGCCGATATCCTACATGGGGTACAGCAGAAAGGTCTCGGACCAAGTCGAGGCTTCCAACCCTGACCTAAAGTTATGGGAGATTGGCAAGATTATTGGTGGCACGTGGTGAGATCTCACTGATGAAGAAAAACAAGAATATTTAAATGAATACAAAGCAGAAAAGATAGAGCACAATGAATCTATGAAGGCCTGTCATAATTCCCCCGTGTACCTGGCTTACATAAATGCAAAAAGTTGTGCAGAAGCTGCTTTAGAGGAAGAAAGTCAACAGAGACGGTCTCGCATAGAGAAAGGAGAACCTTCCATGAGCATTCAGGCTGCTGAAGATCCAGGTGATTATGAATGATGGCTTTTCAATGAAGCACACAGCCACTGCCTGTTTCCAGAGAAACCACAGCCTCGTCAATGAAATCCTTAGTGACAGTGTGGTGCTAGACGTTTGGTCAGTTGTCACAACTGCTAGAATGCAGGTCCACAACAGCTAGAATGCAGGTCCTCAAACGACAGATCCAGTCCTTAATGGTTCATCAGTGAAAACTAGAAGCTGAACTTCTAATAGAGGAACGATACCAGGAGAAGAGGAGGAAATTCCTGGAAAGCACAGATTCATTTAGCAATAACTTAAAAGCTTGTGCGATCTGAAGGTAGAAGTGGATATGGAGAAAATTGCAGCTGAGATTGCACAGGCAGAGGAACAGTCCTGGAAAAGGCAGGAGGAAAGGGAGGAGGCGGCAGACCAAGCTAAGTGCCTCTAAGTTTTCTACTTTATTTACTTCCTGTCTCCTAACATTTGGAAAGCTTTTGTCTGGTCAGGTATGTCTATATTCTTTTATTCCGCAGTTTAAATGGCTACATTTTTACTTTATACCAAATTCTCTTCAAACACTAAAATTCTCCAACAGAGTGCCCCTTCCTAGTGTGAATGGGGTTCCTGAAGGTACTCAGACCATAATCCACATGTTATATGTAACAATTAACTGGTCAATCATTTCTACATAATACGTTTAGCTGAATTCTCCTAATAAATAGAAAGGTACCATCCTGGCTAACATGGTGAAACCCCGTCTCTACTAAAAAATACAAAAAACTAGCCGGGCGAGGTGGCGGGCGCCTGTAGTCCCAGCTACTC
>NW_012122709.1:6974385-6979917 GCF_000951035.1 Colobus angolensis palliatus | reverse complement strand
CAGAGGAAGGAACCAGTGATAGTAACACTGGCTCGGAGAGCAACAGCGCAACAGTGGAGGAGTCACCAACAGATCCCATACCAGAAGATGAGAAAAAAGAATAAATATTGCCTTGTTTTATGTGTTCTAAATACTTTTCTAAATGAAAAAAAAAAAAATGTTTTTTGGTTAAAAAAAAAAAAGAATAGTGATGAGTACATCATATGGAGAAACTACCCAAGGACAGGGAAGGAACAACCTGAAAATACCGGAGGCAACATTGCCCAGTGCTTACAGAGGGCCAATTACAGTGCTGGTTCTACCAGCTGGACAGGAAAAGCTCATAACTCATGCGGGTTTGGGTGTTCCAGAAGTTATTTCCTCAGTATTGCGGAATTAATTAGCCCTAGACTGACCTGCTGTGGACCTGCCTAACAAATCATGAAAGCAAGACCAAAAGGCTCAGACTGTTGCCAAATAATTTTAACTGCATCCCAGAACCAAAGACACTTATAGGATTATAAAAATATCCACCACTCAACAAGATAATATTCACAATCTCTAGCATCTGAAAAAAGATGATTTAGATTTGTAAAGAGACAGGAAAACATGACCCATGAAAAGAAAAATAATCAACCAACTGAAACTGACCCAGAAATGACACAGATGTTAGAGTTGGTACAGAAGCACATTAAACCAGTTATTATAATTGTATACCATATGTACAAAAAATAAGTAAAGACAAGAAGATATACAAACAGACTGAAAACAAACTTCTGTAGATGAAGCCTACAATGTCTGATATGAAAACATACTCTGGATGACATTAACAGCAAATTAGAAAGACTTGGACAACAATACCAACCAACTTGACCTAACTGGCAGTTACAGATGGAACACTCCACTCAACAAAACAGAAGATAGTTTCCTTTCAAGTGGACATAGAACATTCACCAAGATACATCCTCTTCTGGGCCTTAAAGTAAGTCTCAATAAATTCAAAAGTATCAAGTCATACACAGTGTATCCTCTGACCAGATGCTTTTAAATTAGAAATCAATAACAGAAAGATACCTAGAAAGTTCCCAAATATTTGGGAACCACATAACACGCCTCTAACTTTACTATAATCTTGAAGGGCAGGAAGGTCCTCAGCTCTCATCTACAGCACAAATGTACATTGGGTAACTGGCACAGAAAAAAGAAAAACCTGGTTTTCCAGTGTCGAGGAAATACAGATAATCACGTAAGAGTTAAGTTTAGGGTGAAGGTGGAGTAGTGTTTTGGGGCGAGTGCTCAGCGTATTTGCAGGGATCTGTGTGGGTCTATTTCCCTTATTCCCAGTTTCCCAGCCCCTTGTTTCCTCATGGGTAGACTCTCAGAGATGCTAGTAACTTTTCAAACACTTTAATGGGCCTTCGTGGGGCTCATTAGTCCCACTTCCTCACCTGCCTTTTAAACTTTAATCAGTGAATGCATCCTCCTCCCCAGTGGTGAGCTGCTGGGCTGCCAGGGGAAAAGGTGGCTCTGGGGTGGCTCCTGCCAGCACAAGATCAGTGTGAGGAGCTCGCAGGGAGTGGGGCTGCCCCGCACCTCTGCCAACGTGAGAGACTAAAGCCAGTGGCAGGCTCTGATCCCCAGACTCAGTCTATGAACACGACGAGTCTGGCTTTGTCTTCGTTGTGTTTCTATGGAAGACTTGTGTTCTGACCCCCACAGCAGCAGCTCTGACATCAAGCCAGGCTCTTTGCTAGAATTACATGGTTTGCTGAAGGCCATCTGAAGCAACTTTGAAGGAGGAAATGCTCTGGTGTTAGATTATCATCAGGTAGTAACCCAGATTTCTGGAAATTGTTAACCACAGATAAATCTTCTGGAGGGAACAGCGTGTCCAGGATGACCATCCTATCCACAGGCTGATTTCCCAGGACACAGACAAGTCTAGCAAGCTGGGAAGAGACACGTGTATGTGGCTCAGGAAGATCCGTGTGCTCCTGCAAGTACCCCATGGTTTAGTGTTTCTCAGAGTGAGGTTCAGAGACCTCCTGTCTCTGTCAGAATCACTAGACTTTGGGGCCAAGCTATAGACCCATTGGATCAAATTTTCTGTGGGTTGGGACCTGGAATCTGCACGTATAACAAGCTTCTCCTGTGAACGTTGGGCAAGGCAGCCTACTGTTTAAGAACAATTATTTGGGATCACTGTTGCTGAAGGAATCTCACTGGCTGCTTTCCTTGGCTGCCTGCCCTTCATATCCATGTGTGCTCTCACTGTGCTATCCCAGGGAGGAGGGTATACATAGAGCTTCTTCCCTATGCCTCCCTCATCCACAGGCCCCAGGCATTTGTTCTCACAGTTGGAAACTAAACTCCTTTTAAGAAGGGTCTCGGCCGGGTGCGGTGGCTCAAGCCTGTAATCCCAGCACATTGGGAGGCCGAGACGGGCGGATCACGAGGTCAGGAGATCGAGACCATCCTGGCTAACACGGTGAAACCCCGTCTCTACTAAAAAATACAAAAACTAGCCGGGCGAGGTGGCGGGCGCCTGTAGTCCCAGCTACTCGGGAGGCTGAGGCAGGAGAATGGCGAAAACCCGGGAGGCAGAGCTTGCGGTGAGCCGAGATCCGGCCATTGCACTCCAGCCCGGGCGACAGCGCGAGACTCCGTCTCAAAAAAAAAAAAAGAAAAAAGAAAAATATTAAAATCTTCCAATGACTTTGGATTATAAATTTCTCCCTCAAGTTCTGTTCATTTTTGCTTTTTGTATTTAGAGGCTATGTTGCTAGGTGCAGAACATTCGTGATTGTATCATTTTGGCATATCATTAATTTAGATAAATAAGTAACGTTATTTCTGATTTATTTTTTTAAAAATAGCTTTGAAGTGGGGCTAGCCAAGATGGCTGACTATAAGCAGCTAGTTCATGTTGCTCCCACTAGGAGAAAAGAAGGGGCAAGTAAATACAGCATCTTTAACTGAAACATCCAGGTACATGCGTGAGGACTCGTCAAGAAAACAACTCGACCCAGGGAGGATGGAGAAAAGGAAGGCAGGACAACTGTCCACCTGGGAGCAACATGGAGCCAGGGGAGCTGCCCCCACCCAGGGAAGTGGTGAGTAAGTGAGTGAGCAATGCTGGGACTCATGCTTCTCTCAAAGATCTTTGCAAACCTCAGGTCAGGAGATCCTCTTGTGAACTCACTCCACCAGGGCCTGTGGTCTGACACTCAGAGCTACGTGGAGTCCCAGCACAGCAGCCACTCAGGCACACATGGAGCCCCAGGAGCTTCAGATATCTCGGCTTCCCAAACAAAAGCAGCTGCAACTCTGTCCAAGAAGGCTAGACCCGGCCGGATACAGTGGCTCACGTCTGTAATCCCAGCACTTTGGGAGGCCGAGGCGGGCAGACCACCTGAGTTCAGGAGTTCGAGGCCAGCCTGGCCAATATGGTGAAACCTCGTCTCTACTAAAAATGCAAAAATTAGCCGGGCGTGGTAGCAGGAGCCTATAATCCCAGCTACTCAGGAGGCCGAGGCAGGAGAATCACTTGAACCCGGGAGGCAGAGGTTTCAGTGAGCCAAGATTGTGCCATTGCACTCCAGCTTGGGGGACAGAGCGAGACTCCACCTCAAAAAAAGAAAAAAAAAAAAAAAGAAGGGTCTCTATGATGAGAGTTATCGATATACAGTGAGAGACCCATTTTAAAGGAGTTTGGTCTCCAGCTATGAGAGGAATGAAAAATATTATTCCTTAAATACTTAAAATGAGGGTATCTTTAGACATTGTGCCACCTAAATTACAAGACTTCAGTTGTCTAAGCAACTGGTTCCCTTTCTTCTTAGCTGTCACCTCAGAATTTTGCTTTTGTCTTCTAAGACAGTGATTCATAAAGTATGATCCAAGGCCAATAGCCATGAATTTGTTTTTTAAAAATAAAAGTTCTTTCTATAGTTTTTTGGAACCAAATGTACACCATTCTTTAGATTTTAATTTCTATGTAAATCTAAGAGTTATTTGCTGGTAATTTTCTACATGATTAATTACGAAATCCTAAAATTTTGTGAGGGTTATAGTTTTTTAAAAAGGCAGCATTTTTCAGATTTTTGAGAAGCCATGTCTTTCCTCAGATAAAAGGAAAGGACGTCCCTCTATGCAAAATAACAGAAATAGGAGCCTCTTTCAATTTTTTTTCTTCCTCATAGGTGGGACATGAAAAAGTCCCTGTATAACTCACAAGGACCCCTCAGAATAGTTTGAATAACTGCTCTAAAAAGTTTACTGTTTCTTATTGGAGGGGAATGACCAGCAGGTAACAAAAATAATAGCTATAGAAAAGTGAGAAAGATCAAGAAGATGAGTTTGAATTAAAATATTACCAAAAGATCAAATTAACCCCTCTCCCAAAGTGAAGATGGGGAATTTCTGAGATTGGAAGAAATAGAAAAAAGAACAAAGTGAAACCTGAAGATAAATTTTTACTAGTCAAAAATTCTCTGTAGGGAAATAATAACAGGATAATCCATTAGTAATCAATGATGACCTATTGAAAAATAATTTAATTTATATCTGCTGCAGTAGACTCCTCTGGAAGGAATAAAAATTTACCCTTATCACTAGTAAGTAATTGAGTAGGAGAGGAGTTGTGAAGACTACGAAGCCCAGGGAACTGTAGGACAGCAGCCTCCAATGTTTTTGGTACCAGGGACTGGTTTTGTGGAAGACAATTTTTCCACAGACTGGGGTAAAGGGAGGGAAGTGGTAGGATAGTTTCAGGATGAAACTCTTCCACCTCAGATCATCAGGCATTAGCTTCTCGCAAGGTGCATGCAACCTAGATCCCTTACCTGCACAGTTCGTAATAGTGTTCCAGCTCCTGTGATAATCTAATGCCGCCACTGATCTGACAGAAGGCAGAACTCAGGCAGTAATGGAGGTGATGTGGAATGGCTGTCAATACAGATGAAGCTTCACTTGCTTACCCACCACTCACCTCCTGCTGTGTAGCCTGGTTCTACAGTACCAGTCTGTGGCCCAGGCGTTGGGGACCCCTTCTGTAGGACCTTAGGAGAAAATAGCTGCGGGTGCTCCTGGATAGAAACACCATGGCCTTGGAACCTAACCTATTGCAAAAGGGAGAGGAGATTCTGGTAGAGCAGCCAAACTTGAAAAAAAACACTTGGATTTACTAAAAAGAGTAAGCAAACAGTACACTTGCCTCTGACAGAATAGCAACATGAGAAGAGGGTCTTGTGATATTAATTCTGAAATTTGTGGTTTAATACATGGTCTCTCTACTCAGTTCTGATATAGGTATATGCATATACATATAAAATAGGTAAACGTATATCTTCTTAATTGAAAGATGAAATGTTCTACACTACCAAATTTTTAACAAGTCCATTTCAGATAGAAAAATATTAAAATGGGCCGGGCGCGGTGGCTCAAGCCTGTAATCTCAGCACTTTGGGAGGCCGAGATGGGCGGATCACGAGGTCAGGAGATCGAGACCATCCTGGCTAACACGGTGAAACCCCGTCTCTACTAAAAAAAATA
>NW_012122709.1:6966595-6969805 GCF_000951035.1 Colobus angolensis palliatus | reverse complement strand
CTCAGGAGGCCGAGGCAGGAGAATCACTTGAACCCGGGAGGCAGAGGTTTCAGTGAGCCAAGATTGTGCCATTGCACTCCAGCTTGGGGGACAAGAGTGAGACTTCGTCTAAAAAAAAAAAAAAGAAGGCTAGACCCCTGTACATGTCTCTAGGAAAGGGGCTGAATCTAGGGGACTGAGCAGCAATGGTGTGCAGGCCCTACTTCCATGGCACGTCACAGGAGAAGACCCACTGACTTGGAACTCCAGCCAGCCACAGTAGCAGCATTACATCTTCCTGAGATGGAGCTACCAGAGGGAGTGGCAGGCCACCATATTTGCTGTCTCACAGCCTTAGCTGTTGTTGCCATCTGGCTCTGGGAAGCCCAAGATGAGTAGGGACTGGAGCAGTCCCCTGGCATAGCACAGCAGCTCTACGGAGAGATGGCCAGGCTGCTGTTTCATGCGGGTCCTGGATCCCATTTCTCTTCACTGGCAGAACCTCCTGACCGAGGTCTCCATCCACCCCCTCAGGTGTTTGCCAGCTGGCAGCAATTCCAAACCCCCATGGGACAGAGCTCTCAGAGGGAGGCATGGGCCACCATCTTTGTTGTTCAGATACTAAAAACTATGAGGTGACTAGGGACTGGAATGGGCCCCGAGCATATTACAGCAGCCCAACAGAAAAGTGGCTAGACTGTTTGCTATGTGAGTCTCAATCCCATAACTCCTCACTGGGTGGGTCCTCCTGGCCGGGGTTTCCAGCCACCCCCCACTGGGGCTATCAAGCCAGTAGCAGCTCTGAAACTCCCTGAGACAGAGCTTTCAGTGGGAAGGGCGGGTTGCCATCTTTACTGTCTTGCAGCCTTTATCCTTACTGTCTCCAGGCCCAGGAGAGTCTGTGGGGACCAGAGGCTCGTCCAAACCCCCACAACAGAGCACCCACCTTGCAGAAAAGTGGCTGGACTGTTCTCCACCCAGGTCCCAGTCCTCACTTCTCCTCACTGAGCAGGGCCACCCAACCTGGGACTCCAGCACAACCAACCTACTCGCACCTGACCACTTCAATCACAGAGGCAGCCCAGCATTTCTCCAAGGAGGAAATCCCAGAGTCAACCCACAACCCCTCCACTACTGCAGTTGAAGTGGTACAACCCTAATAGCCCTTGGGCTGGGGAAGGAACAAGGGGCCTAGTCACTACACTGGCACCTCCAGCATGCCACAGCCACAGTACAGAGAGGAGTCCAGCCCCTCTTCCCTGGGAACCCCTGGCCCCCACTCTTCATTAGGCAAGGCCCCAGCTCATGACTGCAGAACAGTTGTCCCACCCACAGTTGATTATACCCATCGGAAGTGGCCCAGAGTTTTCCCTGGAGAGAGATCCCCAGAGGCATCCAACTGCCGCTCTGCCACTACCACAGCAGCAGTTCCATCCCTGCTGCTCTTGGTCTGGGGAAGAAACAAAGAACCTGAGGGCTATACCTGAGCTACACACCACAGTAACCATATGAAGAGGAGACCAGTCTCTCTTCCAAGCAAGCCCTTGACCCCCGATCCCCAAGCAGAGCTCCAAGCTTATGCCAGCAGTTCAGCTGCCCCACCACACTGGCTGAACACTCCCAGTAACAGTGGCTCCACATTCCTCAGAAGTGAAGCCCTCAGGGGCAAATGAAAGCCCCTCTACCACTGTCTCGGCAGTGGAACTGCCCTTGCTACCCTGAGACTAATGAAGGGGCAAAGACCTTAAGTACCTTATCCACACTTCCAACAAGCAGCAGTCTACCCAAGGAGAGAAGGCCAGTCCCTCTCCCATGGGTCCCACCTACCCCTCACCTCCCCCTCTCCACTTATCACCCAGCAGGGAACCCTCAGCTTGGGCCCACAGCCCCATTCAGGGCTGATTGCACTAAGTGATTGCTGACCTATATCTCTCTGGGGTAGGGCCCCCAGGAGATAAGGGAAAGACTTTCAGCCACAACCACTGCTAAAGCTCATTCCTCTGACATCTCCAAGTTAGGGAGGAAACATAAACCCTAAGAATACCCTAGAGCTGCAGTGGGAAGTCTGGGAGTGTCAAGCCACAATCTATAGGCAGCACTCAAGTGGGAGAGGAGGGCACATTTTCAGAGCATTGAGAGGGAGTATGGCTGCAACTGTGAGGAAATATAGGGGAGCCACAGGACTGAGCAAGAGCCTACCAACTGACCACTACGTCTAAGTGCCACCTACCGGATCACACCCCAAAGTTTCAACACCAAAAATACCTCACTAACCTACCCCTCTGTGAAACCAAAGATAAGTCAGCTACAAATAATAACCCTGCACAAAGCCTCAGACCCGTGAAAATATCCAGAAAAGAAGTCAATTTTCTGTACTCATTCTACACCACAGGTAAGGGAACACCCACATGCAGAGATAAGAAATAACCAACGCAAGAACTCTGGCAACTCAAATGGTCAGAGTGTCTTATGTCCTCCAAATGATCGCACTAGTTCTCGAACAAGGGTTTTTAATCAGGCTGAGTTGGCTGAAATGACAAGAAATAGAATTCAGAATGTGGATAGGAATGAAGATCATCAAGATTCGGGAAAACAGCAAAACTCAATCCAAGAAACTAAGAATCACAATAAAACACTACGGGAGCTGACAGACAAAATAGCCAGTATAAAAAAGAACTTAACTGATCTGATAGAGCTGAAAAACACACTAAAAGAATTTCACAATGTAATCACAAGTATTAACAGCAGATCATGCTCAGGAAAGAATCTCAGAACTTGAAGACTGGCTTTCTGAAATAAGACAGTCAGACAAAAATCAAGAAAAAAGAATGAAAATGAATGAACAAAACCTCTGAGAAATATGGGATTATGCAAACAGACCAAACGTATGACTCACGGGCACCCTTGAAAAGGGCAGGAATAAGGCAAACAACTTGGAAAACATATTTCAGGATACTGTCCATGAAAACTTGTCCAACCTTGCTAGAGAGGCCAACAGTCAAATTCAGGAAATACAGAGAATCCTTGCAAGATTCTACACAAAAATACTATCCCCAAGACACATAATTGTCAGATTTTCTAAGGTCCAAATGAAAGAGAGGATGTTAAAGGCAGCTAGAAAGAAAGGACAGGTCATCTACAAAGGGAACCCCATCAGGCTAACAGCAGACCCCTATAAGCCAGAAGAGATTGGGGACCTATATACAACACCCTTAAAAAAAAAATCTTAGG
>NW_012122709.1:6961486-6965459 GCF_000951035.1 Colobus angolensis palliatus | reverse complement strand
GGAGGCTGAGGCAGGAGAATGGCGTGAACCCGGGAGGCGGAGCTTGCAGTGAGCCAGGATCCGGCCACTACACTCCAGCCTGGGTGACAGAGCGAGACTCCATCTCAAAAAAAAAAAAAGAAAAGAGATTTAATTGACTCACAGTTCTGCATCATTGCTGAGGAGGCCTCAGGAAACTTACAATCATGGCAGAAGGCACTTCTTCACAAAGTGGCAGGGGACAGAATGAGTCCCAGCAGGGGAAATGCCAGATGCTTATAAAACCATCAGATCTAATGAGAACTCACTATCATGAGAACAGCATGGGGGAACCACCCCCAAGATTCCATTACCTCCCACTGGGTTCCTCCCATGAAACGTGGGGATTATGGGAACTACAATTCAAGATGAGATTTGGGTGGGGACTCAGAACCAAACCATATCAATCAATAAAGGGTTCACTTCCAACAAGAAGACCTAACTATCCTAAATATATATCCACCCAACACAGGAGCACACAGATTCATAAAGCAAGGTCTTAGAGACCTACAAAGCAACTTAGACTCCCACACAATAGTAGTGGGAGACTTCAACATGCCACTGACAGTATTAGACCAATTTCGAGGCAGAAAGTTAACAAAGATATTCAGTACCTGAACACAACATTGGACCAAATGGATCTGATTGGCTGCTACAGAACTCTCCACGCAAAAACAACAGAATACACCTTGTTCTCATCACCACATGGCACATACTCTAAAACTGATCACACAATTGAACATAAAACAATTCTCAGCAAACGTGAAAGAATGAAAATCATACTAAACACACTCTCAGACCACACAGCAATAAAAATAGAAATCAAGAGTTTAAAAAAAATCACCTAAAACCATGCAATTATGTGGAAATTAAAAGTCCTCAGTGGCTTTTGTGTAAGTAACAAAATCACAGCAGAAATCAAGTTCTTTGAAACTAATAAGAACAAAGATATGACATACCAGAATCTCTCGGACACAGCTAAGGCAGTGTTAAGAGGAAAATTTATAGCACTGCACTCCCCAAGTAAAAGTTAGAAAGATCTCAAATTGGCAACCTAACATTACAACAAAAAGAACTGGAAAAGCGAGAGCAAACCAACCCCAAAGCTAGCAGAAGACAAGAAATAACCAAAATCAAAGCTGAGCTGAAGGAGACTGAGATATGAAAAAACCCATTCAAAAGATCAACAAATGCAAGAGTTAGGTTTTTTAAAAATAATACTAATAGGGCCAGGCGCGGTGGCTCAAGCCTGTAATCCCAGCACTTTGGGAGGCCGAGACGGGCGGATCACGAGGTCAGGAGATCGAGACCATCCTGGTCTACACGGTGAAACCCCGTCTCTACTAAAAATACAAAAAAACTAGCCGGGCGAGATGGTGGGCGCCTGTAGTCCCAGCTACTCGGGAGGCTGAGGCAGGAGAATGGCGTAAACCCGGGAGGCGGAGCTTGCAGTGAGCTGAGATCTGGCCACTGCACTCCAGCCTGGGCGACAGAGCGAGACTCCGCCTCAAAAAAATAATAATAATAATAATACTAATAATAACATAAATAGGCCACCAGCTAGACAATAAAGAGAGAAGATCCAAATAAACAAAATCAGAAACAACATGAGATGCTATCACTGATCCCACAGAAATACAAATAACCATCAGAGACTACTGTGAACACCTCTATGCACACAAACTAGAAAACCTAGAAGACGTGGATAAATTCCTGGATACATATACCCTTGCAAGACTGAGCCAAGAAGAAATTGATTCCCTGAATAAACCAATAACAATCTCCAAAATTGAGTCAGTAATAAATAGTCTACCAAACAAAAAAGGCACCGAACTAGATGCATTCACAGCCAAATTCTACTAGATATACAAAGAAGAACTAGTATCACTCCTACTGAAACTATCCCAAAAAATTGAGGGGAGACTCCTCTCCAACTCATTTTATAAGACCAGCATCATCCTGATACCAAAACCTAGCAGAGACACAACAATAAAAGAAAACTTCAGGCGAATATCCTTGATGAACATTGATGCAAAAATCCTCAACAAAATACTTGCAAACTGAATCCAGCAGCACACCAGAAAGATAATCCATCACAATGAAGTAGGCTTTATCCCTGGGATGCAAGATTGGGTCGACATACACATTTATTGATATAAATGAATAATTGTGAATAATCACATAAACAGAACTAAAGACAAAAATCACATGATTATCTCAATAGATGCAGAAAAGGCTTTTGATAAAATTCAACAGCCCTTCATGCTAAAAACTCTCAATGAACTAGATATTGAAGGAACATAACTCAAAATAATAAGAGCCACATATGACAAACCCTCAGCCAGTATCATGCTGAATTGGCAAAAGCAGGAAGCATTCTCCTTGGAAACCAGCACAAGACAAGAATGCCCTCTCTCGCCACTCCTATTCAACACAGTATTGGAAGTCCTGACCAGAGCAATCAGAGAAGTGAAAGAAATAAAGGGCATTCAAATAAGAAGGGAGGAAGTCAAAGTATCTTTGTTTGCAGATGACATTATTCTATATCTAGAAAACCCCACAGTCTTGGCCCAAAAGCTCCTTCAGCTAATAAACAACTTCAGCAAAGTCTCAGGATACAAACTCAATGTGTAAAAATTACTACACTCCTATACATCAACAACAGCAAAACCAAGAGCCAAATCAGGAATGCAATCCCATTCACAACCGCCACGAAAAGAATAAAATAGCTAGTAATACAGTTAACCAGGAAGGTGAAAGATCTCTACGATGACAATTACAAAACACTGTTCAAGGAAATCAGAGATGACATAAACAATGGAAAAACATTCCATGCTCGTGTACAGGAAGAATCAATATCATTAAAATGGCCATACTGCCCAAAGCAATTTACAGATTCAATGCTATTCCTATAAAACTGACAATGACATTTTTCACAGAACAAGAAAAAATTATTTTAAAATTCATATGGAACCAAAAAAGAGCCCAAGCATCCAAGGCAATTCTAAGCAAAAAACAAAACAAATGAACAAAAAAAACAAAGCTGGAAGCATTATGTTCCCCAATTTCAAAGTATACTTACAGGGCTATGGTAACCAAAACAGCATGGTACTGATATAAAAACAGACACACAGACCAATGGAACAGAATAGAGAGCTCAGAAATAAGGCCACACACCTAGAAGCATCTGATCTTCAACAAACCTGATAAAAACAAGCAATGGGGAAAGGATTCCCTATTTAATAAATGGTGCTGGGATAACTGACTGACTAGTCATATGCTAAAGACTGAAACTGGATCCCTTCCTTACAGCATATACAAAAATTAACTCAAGATGGATTAAAGACTTAAATGTAAAACCCAAAACTATAAAAACACTAGAAGACAACTAGGCAATACCATTCTGGCCATAGGAATGGACAAAGATTTCATGACAAAGATACCAATAGCAATCGCAGCAAAAACTGACAGAGGCTGGGCCTGCTGGCTCATGCCTGTAGTCCCAGCACTTTGGGAGGCCAAGGTAGGAGGATAACTTGAGGCCAGGAGTTCAAGACCAACCTGGCCAACATAGCAAGACCCTATCTCTTTAAAAAAAAAAATTGAAAAAACTGACAACCGGATCTAATTAAAAGTAACGGCAGGCCAGGTGTGGAGGCTCATGCCTGTAATCCCAGCACTTTGGGAGGCCAAAGTGGGCAGATCACCTGAGGTCAGGAGTTTGAGGCCAGCCTGGCCAACATGGTGAAACCCCGTCTCTACTAAAAATACAAAAAAATGGCCGGGCGCGGTGGCTCAAGCCTGTAATCCCAGCACTTTGGGAGGCCGAGACGGGTGGATCACGAGGTCAGGAGATCGAGACCATCCTGAGCTACACGGTGAAGCCCCGTCTCTACTAAAAAAATACAAAAACTAGCCGGGCGAGATGGCAGGCGCCTGTAGTCCTAGCTACTCG
>NW_012122709.1:6957737-6961261 GCF_000951035.1 Colobus angolensis palliatus | reverse complement strand
AAACAAACAAACAAACAAAGGTAAAAGCTTCTGCACAGTAAAAGAAACTATCAAAAGAGTGGACAGACAACCTACATAATTGGAGAAAATATTTGCAAACTATGCATCTGACAAAAGTCTAATACTCACCATCTATAAAGATCTTAAATATACAAGAAAAAAACAAACAGCCCCATTACAAAGTGGGAAAAGGACATGAACAGACACATTTCCAAAGAAGACATGTAGCCAAAAAGCATATGAAAAAATGCTTAATATCACTGATCGTTAGAGAAATGCAGATCAAAACCATAATGAGATACCATCTCACACCAGTCAGAATGGTTATCATTAAAAAGTCAAAAAATAACAGATGCTTTCAAGGTTGTGGAGAAAAGGGAATGGTTATACACTGTTGTTAAGTGTGTAAGTTAGTTCAACCATTGTGGAAAGCAGTGTGGCTGTTCCTCAAAGAGCTAAAAACAGGACAACCATTTGACCCAGCAATCCCATTACTGGGTATATACCCAAAAGAACATAAATTGTTCTACAATAAAGACACAAGCATGCATATATTCATTGCAGCACTGTTCACAATAGCAAAGACATGGAATCAGCCTAAATGCCATCAATGGTAGACTGGAAGAAGAAAATGTGGTACATGTACACCATGGAATATTGTGCAGCCACTAAAAAAAAGAATGAGATTATGTCCTTTGCTAGAACACAGATGGAGCTGGAGGCCATCATCCTTGGCAAAGTAACACAGGAACAGAAAACCAAATACCACATGTTCTCACTTATAAGTAGGAGCTAAATGATGAGAACACATGGACACAAAGAGAAGAACAACAGACACTGGGGCCTACTTGAGGGTGGAGGATGGGAATAGGAAGAGGATCAGAAAAAATAACTATTGGGTACTAGGCTTAGTACCTAGGTTACTAAATAATCTGTACAAAAGAACCCCCACGACACGAGTTTACCAATGTAACAAACTCATGTATCCCTGAACCTAAAATAAAAATTATAAGAAAAGTAAAAACAGCTTTGAGGTATGATTCATATACCATGCAATTCACATGTTTGAAATGTACAAAACAATGGTTTTTAGATTAACTCAAAGTGGATGGAAAGGAAAAATTTTTTAAGAAATGGTTTTTAAAATATATTTACATGTATGTGCAACCATCACCACAGCCAGTTTTAGAACGTTTTTATCACATGAAAGAGAAACGCCATAATGCCCTTTGGCTGTAACTTTCCTATCCCTCTGCCCCTACTCCCACCTCAGCCTTAAAGAAACACTAATCTACTTTCTGTCTGTATAGGTTTCCCTATTCTGGATATTCATTTGAATGAAATCATAAAGTCTGTGGTCTTTTGTGGCTGGTTTCTTTCCCTTTGCATACTGTTTTCAAGGTTCATCCATGTTGTAGCATGGATCAGTGTTGCATTCTTTTTATGGCCAGATAGCTTTCTGTTGTATGGATATACCATGTCTTGTTTATCCATTCTTCAGTCGATGGACCTTTGGGATGTTTTATCCTTTTAGCTAATATGAATAACGCTGCCATAAATGTTTATGCCCAAGTTTCCATGTGTGTGTTTTCATTTCTCTTGGGTATATACCTAGGAGTGGAATTGCTGAGTCATATCCTAACTCTGTTTAATCATTTGAGATACTGCCAGACTGTTTTTCAAAGCAGCTGCATAATTTTACATTCCCACTACCAGTGGGAGAGGGTTCTAATTTCTCCACATCCTCACCAACACTTGTTCTTTTCTAACTCTTTTATTCTAGCCGTCCTAGTTGCTATGAAGTGGTACCTCACTCTTGTTCCTAATGACTAGTGACGTCAAGCATCTTTTCATGTGGTTTTGTTTTGTTTTGTTTGCTATTTGTGTACCTTATTTGAAGGAGTATCTATTCAGATCCTTTGCCCATTTAAAACTGGGTTATATGTTTTTCTGTTATTGACTTATAAGAGTTTCTTATATATTCTAGATACAAGTCACTCATCAGATATAGATGATTTACAAATATTTCTCCCATTACATGAGTTGCCTTTCACTTTCTTGATGGTGTCTTTTGAAGCACAAAGGTTTTCATTCTGATGAAGTCCAATTTACCTGTATTTTCGTTTGTTGCTCATGCTCTTGGTATCATATCTGAGAATTCTTTGCCAAATTCAAGGTCATGAATATTTACCTTCTAAATGTTTTCTTCTAGAGTTTTATACTTTTTGTTCTTACATGTAAGTCTTTGGTCTATTTTGAGTTAATTTTTGATGTGAAGTCAGGGTTCAGCACTGGCTGGAAATGAAGAGGAGAGAGAGGCATGTGTTCTTGGCTGCAGTAGTCAGGAATCAAATATTCCTCTCTAGAGCAGTCTTGTTTCAAATACCACAAACTCTCACCTTTCTTACCAAACTTGTGTACATTTTCTCAAGTAGATATTTGTTCACTTCCTGCTTACTCTTAGGACCATTTCCAGAGGCTTCATGTGACTCGTTTGTGTGTGTGTGTGTGTGTGTTTAATAATTTTATTTTTTTAAAATTTTTATTTATGAGATGAAGTCTCACTCTGTCACCCAGGCTGGAGTGCAATGGCACTATCTTTGCCCACTGCAACCTCTGCCTCCCAGGCTCAGGTGATTCTCCTGCCTCAGCCTCTGGAGTAGCTGGGATTACAGGTGTGTGCCACCACACCCTGCTAATTTTTGTATTTTTAGTAGAGATGGGGTTTCGCCATGTTGGCCAGGCTGGTCTTGAATTCCTGACCTCAGGTGATCCGCCCACCTCTGCCTCCCAAAGTGTTGGGATTACAGATGTGAGCCACCGCACCCGGCCTATTTCAGTTAGTATTTGAATGACACGTCTTTTCCTATTCCTTCGTGTTCAGCTTTCCTGTGCCATTATGTTTGCGGAATTTCCCCAAGTAGACCTGAAATCTGCTTCTTCTAGGATGAAGAAACATTTATTTCAGATGTAACTCGCCTCACAGAAAACATTCAGAAATGTTCTGAGGCTTTATTAAAAGAGCTGGTGGCCGGGCACAGTGGCTCAAGCCTATAATCCCAGCACTTTGGGAGGCCGAGATGGGCAGATCACGAGGTCAGGAGATCGAGACCATCCTGGCTACCACGGCGAAACCCCATCTCTACTTAAAAAATACAAAAAAGAAAAAAACTATAGCCGGGCGAGGTGGCGGGCGCCTGTAGTCCCGGCTACTCCGGAGGCTGAGCCAGGAGAATGGCATAAACCCGGGAGGCGGAGCTTGCAGTGAGCTGAGATCTGGCCACTGCACTCCAGCCTGGGCGACAGAGCAAGACTCCGTTTCAAAAAAAACAAAATAAAATAAAAATAAAAGAGCTGGTATGACTAGGCAGAGATAAAACAAACCCAATGAAAGAAAATTTTATTAAGGATGGAATGGAATTTTCACTTCAATCAGATGTATCAGGGGCCGGGCGCGGTGGCTCACGCCTGTAATCCCAGCACTTTGGGAGGCCGAGGCGGGCGGATCACAAGGTCAGGAGATC
>NW_012122709.1:6954322-6957117 GCF_000951035.1 Colobus angolensis palliatus | reverse complement strand
ATGTTAGCCAGGATGGTCTCGATCTCCTGACCTCGTGATCCGCCCGTCTCAGTCTCCCAAAGTGCTGGGATTACAGGCTTGAGCCACCGTGCCCGACCATAAATTTGTGTCTTAAAAGATGTTACCATCACTCTCAGCTTCATCTTTAGACAATTTTCCTAAAAGTACCCTAAATTTAATCTTTCCTACTTGCTGTTTTATAAAAATTGACTACTAAAAAGTATATGTATTTATGATGTACAACAGAACATTTTGATATATGTATATATTGTGGAATGGCTAAATCAAGCTATTTAACATATTCACTACCTCACATACTTATCATTTTTTGTGGCTAGAATACTTAAAATCTATTGTCTTAACAATTTTCAAGTATACAATATATTGTTATTAACTATAGTCACCATGACATACAATAGATGTCTTGAATTTTTTCCTCTTGTCCAGATAAAATTTTGTGTCCTTTGACCAACATCTCCCAAATCCTTCCACCTCACAGGTTCTGGTAACCACCATGCTACTCTCTGCTTCTAGTAGTTCAACTCTTGTAGGTTCTTGAAAAAGGTTTGTTGATTATATCTTTTTTAAAAAATCAATTTTTTTTTTTTTTTTTTTTTTTTTTTTTGAGGCAGGGTCTCTCACCCAGACTGGACTGCAGTGGCACAATCTCAGCTCACTACAACCTCCACCTCCTGGATTCAAGCTGTGCTCCTACCTCAGCCTCCTGAGTAGCTGGGACCATAGGCACACGCTACCACACCTGGCTAATTTTTGCATTCTTTTGTAGAGGTGGGGTTTCGCCATGTTGCCCAGGCTGGTCTCAGACTCCTGAGCTCAAGCAATCCACCCACCTCAGCCTCCCAAAGTGCTGGGATTATAGGCGTGAACCACCTTGCCTGGCCAAAAAAAAACCCAAATCCAACTCAATATTGCTGATACTTCTTACTGTTTTTCTAGTCTCTATTTAATTTATTTTGCTCTAATCTTTATTTTTTCATTCCTTCTACTAACTTTGGGCTTAATTTGTTTTTCTTTTTCTAGTTCCTTGAAGTGCAATGTTAGGTTGTTTATTTGGTATCTTTCTTCTTTTTTGATGTAGGCATTTATCGCTACAAATTTCCCTCTTAGAGTTGCTTCTGCTGCATCCTATAAGGGCTGGTATGTTGTGCGTCCATTTTCATTTGTGTCAGGATTTTCAGAGACTGGATTTCAAAAAGAAAGGATATTTCTAAATTTCCCTTTTAATTTCTTCTTTGAGCCATTGGTTGCTCAGAAGCATGTTGTTGAATTTCCACGTAGTTGTGAATTTTCTGAAATTCCTTGTTATTGATTTCTAGTTTCTTTTTTTAAAAAAAATTTATTTTCATAGATTTTTGGGAAAGAGGTATATTTGGTTACATGAGTAAGTTCTTTAGTGGTGATTTGTGAGATTTTGGTGCACCCATCACCCGAGCAGTATACACTGAACCCAATTTGCAGTGTTTTATCCCTCACCCCCATCCCACCCTTTCGCTTGAGTCCCCAAGGTCCATTGTATCATTCTTATGCCTTTGAATCCTTATAGTTTAGTTCCCGCTTATGAGTGAGAACATATGATGTTTGGTTTTCCATCCCTAAGTTACTTTACTTAGAATGATAGTCTCCAGTTCCGTCCAGGTTGATTTGAATGCCATTAATTCGTTCCTTTTTATGGCTGAGTAGTATTCCATCTTGTATATATATACCACAATTTATTTATCCACTCTTTGATTGACGGGCATCTGGGCTGGTTCCTTATTTCTGCAATTGTGAATTTTACTGCTGTAAACATGTGTGTGCAAGTATCTGTCTTGTATAATGACTTCTTTTCCTCTGGGTAGATACCTAGAAGTAAGATTCCTGGATCAAATGATAATTCCACTTTTAGTTCTTTAAGGAATCTCCACAGTTTTCCATAGTGATTGTGCTAGTTTACATTCCTACCAGCAGTGTAAAAGTGTTCCCTTTTCACTGCATCCACACCTACATCTATTATTTTTTGATTTTTTAATTATGGCCATTACTGCAGGAGTAAGGTGGTATCACATTGTGGTTTTGATTTGCATTTCCCTGATCCTTAGTGATACTGAGCATTTTTTCATAGGTTTGTTGGCCATTTGTATATCTTCTTTTGAGAATTGTCTATTCACGTCCTTGGCCCACTTTTTGATGGGATTGTTTGTTTTTTTCTTGCTAATTCAAGATCCTTGTAGATTCTGGATATTAGTCCTTTGTCAGATGTATAGATTGTGAAGATTTTCTCCCACTCTGTGGGCTGTGTGTTTACTCTGCTGACTGTCGCTTTCATATTATTATGGTCAAAAAAGATACTTGATGTAATTTCAGTCGTCTTAAATCTGTTAAAACTCATTTTGTGGTGTAACATATGATCTATCCTAGAGAATGTTCCATATGTAGTTGAGAAGAATGTGTGTTCTGCTGCTGTTGGATGGAATCCCAGTTGTCATTTGTTAGTGTTAGCTTTACTTGCCATCTGTAGATGCTAGACATTTTTTGACCCACGAATTATTGCTCCTTTTTGTTTTAAAAAAAAAGACTGTTTTATATAAGGGTTTTTTCTATAGCTTATCTCTCTTCTCTCATATTTTACTTTAAGAAGTGAGAAGAGGCCGGACGTGGTGGCTCAAGCCTGTAACCCCAGCACTTTGGGAGGCCGAGACAGGTGGATCACGAGGTCAGGAGATCGAGACCATCCTGACTAATACGGTGAAACCACGTCTCTACTAAAAAATACAAAAAACTAGCCGGGCGAGGTG
>NW_012122709.1:6953362-6953887 GCF_000951035.1 Colobus angolensis palliatus | reverse complement strand
TTTTCTACCTTCCATTTTACTGCAGATGATAGTGGTGCTAAACTTTTTGCCACTAGGTGACAAGAATCCATGTTTTTCTAGTTTTTTCAGTTTATTTTTGTAGTTTAAGGGGTACAAGTGCAATATTGTTACATGGATACATTACATAGCCATGATGTCTAGACTTTTGGTGTAGCCGTCACTTGAATAGTGTACGTTGTATCCATTAGTTAATTTCTCATCCCTCACTCCCTGGTACCCTCCCCACCTTTCTGGTCTTCAATGTCTATTATTTCACTATGTCCATGTGTACACATTATTTAGCTCCCACTCATAAGTGAGAACATGCACCATTTGACTTTCTGGTACTGAGTTATTTTGCTTAAGATAATGGCCTCCAGTTCCATTCATGTTGCTGCAAAAACATGATTACATTCTTTTTTATGGCTGATTAGTATTCTATGGTATGTGTATATACACACACATTGTATATATATGTAAATATAACATATATACATATAGGTGTATGTATATACTCCATGGTGT
>NW_012122709.1:6950579-6952555 GCF_000951035.1 Colobus angolensis palliatus | reverse complement strand
TTGAAGAGCATCCTTTTCTCAGTGTATGTTTTTGCTGACTTCATAAAAGATCAGTTTTGTGTAGGTTTGTGGCTTTATTTCTAGGTTCTCTATTCTGTTCCATTGATCTATGTGTCTATTTTTATACCATGTTGTTTTGGTTACTATAATCTTGTACACTGGCTATGTTAGATAAGAGTGTTCTTTCAGAGCACAGCTTAGCTGTGATTTTCCACATTTTTGTTTCACTGTAACAGTTTGCACATCTTGTGCTAGAAAATAATTTTCCACAGCTTATGTCAGCTCAAGTTCTGAATTATTTCTTTGTGCAACTTGTTCTACTCTGGGTGTGGACAATTTATTTGCATCTAGGAATAATTCAATAGATGCATTCTCTAAAATGTCACTGAGATATTACACTGCTTTATTCTATTCTGTCTTCTGGGAGTTGAAAGACTTCTTTTTCTTTTTAGTTTGAGGTGAATTGTTTGCCAAAACCTCTTGTTCAGGATTTGCCTGAACGAAATTTGTAGATACTATTGATTTCTCCCAATCATTACAATCTTACAATAGAGTAAGAAGACAAGTCTGTTGGTTCAGTTCAATGTTTCCAGTAATGCTAAATATCTCTGTCACGATTTAATGTTTCTGTGTATGTAAACTCCAGCTGTTTCTGAAGTTCATCAGCCTTCACCTGATTCTGATCAAAAAGACTTTATTCTCAGAAGTGCTTCTGTAGATAACACCAAAATACTCACTGAAAGAGGCAAGCACATTCCTATGAGCTTTAAACTGGTCTCCAGTTTTCAGTAAGACCTTCCTCAAGTTTCTTTAAGTGCACACTTGTAGCCTTCTCAAAGGCTATCAGAATTTACTAACAGTCTCCTCAAGAAATTTTAGGCTTTCAGTGACATTTTCCTCAAGGTTCTTGCCGCTTCCTTCCACTGTGAATGCCACTCCAACTTTTTAGGTTTTTACTGTGGCAGCATCTCACATCCATGTACCAAAATCTGTATTAGTTACTTATTACCACATAATAAATTGCCCTAGAAGTTAGCAGCTTTTAAAAAACAATAAAACATTGGCCGGGTGCGGTGACTCATGCCTGTAATCCCGGCACTTTGAGAGGCTGAGGAGGGCAGGTCACCCTGAGGTCAGGAGTTTGAGACCAGTCCAGCCAATATAGTGAAACTCTGTCTCTACTAAAAATACAAAAATTAGCTGGGTGTAGTGGCCCATGCCAGTAATCCCAGCTACTCAGGAGGCTGAGGCAGGAGATTCGCTTGAACCCAGGAGTCAGAGGTTGCAGTGAGCTGAGTTCGTGCCACTGCACTCCAGCCTGGGCAAAAGAGCAAGACTCCATCTCAAAAACAACAACAAAAAACAATAAAACCAATAAACAGTTACAATTTCACAGTTTTCTATGGATCAGAAATTTGGGAGCATATAGTTAGGAAATTGTGGCTTGGCTGTCTCATGGGCTTTGCAGTTAAGTTGTCAACTGGGGCTGCAGCAAATTGAAAACAGGAAGGACATGCTTAGAAGATAACTTACTCATATGGCTGATGTCAGTGCTAACTGTCAGCAGGAGGCCTCAGCTTTTCTCCACAGGGCTGAGTATTCTCATGACATGACAACTGCCTCCCCACATAGAAAGTAACAATGTATTTTATGACCTTGGGAGTCTCAGAAGGCACACATAGTTATTTTCCCAATATCCTATTGGTTCTCAGGTCAACCCTATTCAGGGTTGGTCAGGGTCAAGAGGTGCTCCCTACAACGGTCAGATGTGGAGGATAATAGGAAATGCATTTAATATCTTGAAAACTAGCAAAAGAAAAAAAAAAGGAAAGGATTAAACATGTATCCTGCATTTCTTTTGTAAACTGCATCTAAAATATAAGGGAAAAGACTGAAAATAAACGAATGAAATATTTTTTAATTAAATATATATTAAAATTAAATATATTTAATTTTATTATATATTTAATTTAAAA
>NW_012122709.1:6944919-6949718 GCF_000951035.1 Colobus angolensis palliatus | reverse complement strand
CCAGGATGGTCTCGATCTCCTGACCTCGTGATCCGCCCGTCTTGGCCTCCCAAAGTGCTGAGATTACAGGCTTGAGCCACTGCGCCCGGCTGGAAAAGAATGTTAAAAGGAAAGAAACCTATAGGTCAATTGCTCTCATAAACATAGACACAAAAATTCTAAATAAAATATTAGCAAGACAAATGCAGCAATCTATAAGAGGGTAAATGTTATATGATGTTGAGTTTATTCCAAAAATATAACATTGATTTGACATTTAAATTAAAGGATAAAAATGCAGTTGTCACAATTGATGGAGACTAAGCATTTGATAAAATGCCATACCCATTCAGGATTTAAAAAAAAATCTTTGCTATGCATTTGTTCAGCAGCAATAGAAACAAAATAAATAAAAACTTTTTTAGAAACATTTTTAAGTAGTGATGAAAGAGTGTGTCCTTAATTAATCTGAGAAAAGATTACTATAAAAAAGTATAGCAAACAAAAGATTTATTGCCAGATATTAGAAGTTTTCCCAAAAAAAAAAAAAAGAAGTTTTCCCCTGGCCCGGTGCGGTGGCTCACGCCTGTAATTCCAACACTTTGGGAGGCTGACACGGGCAGATTACGAGGTCAGGAGATCAAGACCATCCTAGCTAACACGGTGAAACCCTGTCTCTACTAAAAAATACCAGGTGTGGTGGCGGGCGCCTGTAGTCCCAGTTACTCGGAAGGCTGAGGCGGGAGAATCGCTTGAACCCAGGAGGCAGAGGTTGCAGTGAGTCATGATCGCGCCACTGCACTCCAGCCTGGGCAACACAGCGAGACTCCGTCTCAAAAAAAAAAAAAAAAAAACACTTGTCATACCAAGAACCCAGAAGAACCTCAATTTGAATGAGGCAATGATGGCAGCGGCTGCTCCAGATGCCCTGCCACTACCATCACACCAGCTGCAGCAGGGAGGCACCTGGGGCTGCATGCTTAGTGGAGCTGGAGGGAACAAGCGGGAGACCTGCCGCTTCTGAGTTGGAGCAGGAAGTCCCTGGATGCCGCTGCAGCTACCCAAACTGTGGCTGCAGATCGGGCCTCCCACTCCATGGAGGAAACAGGAGCCCCGCTCTCTTGGGCGGAGTGGCAGCTGCACAAATTGTGGTTGCAGATCCGAGCCTCCCTGCGCTCTTTGGGGACTGGGAGCAGGCAGGATCCCTGTCGTCCAGGGCACAGCTGCAGCCACCAAAACTGCAGCTGCAGCCCTGGGCTTCCCACTCAGAAGAGCAGGCAAGAGTGCTGTCCCCCCTCCCCACCCCCACACGCAGCTGCAGCCACCCAAACCCTGACTGGAGACACAGACATCCCTGCACTCTTAGGGACCCGGGAATGCCCCCCTGCCCTCACAGGGTCGGAAGCACCTCCTCCCACTGCCTGGCTTCTCCCTGCTATTCCCCCTTCCCATCTCAGAGTAAAGTCTGGGAGGATACCATAAATGACAGCAGGAGGCAGATAGATTCCTGGAAGGTGGTGGGTCGAGACCCCACCTTCAGGCCAAGGAGGGCTGGGGGCTGGGCTGCCAGTCCCATGGAGTGGGAACTTGTAGTGCCTTTTTCCAGTCACCCATGGCTGCCCATGGACCAATTGTGCACACTTCCTCCCCTCTGAGGCCCATAAAAGCCCTGGGTTCAGCCAGAGCTGAGCAGAGGACAGGACAACCAGCTGTAGAGAGGAGCTACCCACTCTAAGGCCTCCTCTCTGTTGAGAGCTGGGAAGATGACTGGAAGACCTGCTTGCAGAGAGGAGAAACCCACTTTAGTGCCTCCTCTCTACTAGAATCTGAACACTCTTGGGACACCCTGGCTGCAGACCCTGCTGTGGGTCTCCTGTAAGTTGTCTATTGCTCAGTAAAGCTCCTCTTCATCTTGCTCACCCTCCACTTGTCTGCATACCTCACTCTTCCTGGTTACAGGGCAAGAACTCGGGACCCACCAAATGGTGGAGCTAGAAGAGCTATAATACAAGCACGGCTGAAACATGCCCCTTGTTTGCCACGTTGCAGGTGAACAGAAGGAGAGAAGAGCTGTGACTCCTCAGGGAACCCAGACCTGGGAGCACCCCAAGCCAGGACTGTGACTCCCTCTTTGGGGTCCTGCAGTGCCTGGCATCTCCAAGCTTCCAGGCACCACTGCATTTCCTGGTGCTAGCCAGGGCAGCTGCTTGCAGTGTGCCTGGTCCAGCCACAGCGTCGCAGAGAGCCAGGGCCCTTGCCAGCACCTGGAGCTGCCTGCACTACTGCAGCAGCCAGCATGTCTGACTGCAGCAGTGACTTGCTTACACACCCCTCACCACTCCATGCCTGACTCATCCTTGGCAGATGTGGGATCCATGCTGGTAATGTGAGCTGAGTGCAGCCTGCAAATCCAAGTGGGCAGAATGAGCCCACAGGCCTGAGCAAAACTCAGGCAAAGGTACCACTGGCCAGAGGTTTCAGGCCAGAAAAGTGACACGCCAAGGATCCCGTAACAGTAACAGATGCCAACACCAAGATGACACAAATACTGAAATTATCTGACAAAGATTTGAATGTAGACTTAATAAAAATGCTTCAATAAGCAATTATAAATATGCATACAACAAATGAAAGAATAGAAAATATACGCAAAGAAAAGTGATCTAGCATTTGTGTGATCAGAGTCTTAGAAAAGAGAAAGAGAATGGGAATGAACAAATTTCATAAAAATAATGGCTGGATTTTTCCCAAATTTGGCAACAGACGTAAACCTAAAGATTCAAGAAGTTGAGGAAACTCCCGACAGATGAACCCAAAGAAATCCACAACAAGGACATCATATTCAAACTTTTGAAAACTAAGGACAAAGAAAACATCTTGAAATCAGCCAAAGGTGCATTACCTAGAAGGGGACAACACTGCGTTTATTTTTATTTTTATTTTATTTTATTTTATTTTTTAAATTCAAATACCAACTCAAACCAGAGGGGAACAACAATTCAAATGTCATGAGAAATCATAGAGACCAGAAGGAAGTGGCACATTTTTCAAGTGCTGAGAGAATAGTCAACCCAACATTTTATGTGCATAAAATATCCTTCAGGATGGAAATTCAATTACACACATTTTCTCTCTCTTTCTTTTCTTTGTTCCTTTGTTTCTTTCTTTTCTTTTTTTCCTTTCTTTTTCTTTCTCCTTCCATCCTGGCTTTCTGTTTTCCTTTCTTTCTTTTTCGTTCTCCTTCCTTCTTCTCTTCTCTTCTCTTTTTCTCTTTTTTCCCTGCAGCCTTGTCCTCCCAGGCTTAATTGATCCTCCCACTTCAGCCTCACGAGTACCTGGTACTACAGGTGTGTGCCATCATATCCAGCTAATTTTGTACAGGGTCTCACCATGTTGCCCAGGCTGGTCTTTAACTCCTGGGCTCAAGTGATCTGTTCACCTCGGCTTCCCAAAGTGCTGGGATTACAAGTATGAGCCACTGCATCTGGCAAAGACATTTGCAAATAAAGGAAAATTAAGAAATTTTGCCAGCCAATCTATCCTTTAAAATGGCCAAAGGAAGTTTTTGAAAGAAATGGGAAAGGATAAAAGAAGGAATCTTTACATAGCAGTAATGAGAAAAGGACAATGAAAAGGGTAAAAACATGGTTAACAAAACAACAACAACAACATTCTCTTCCTGATTTTTAAGAAGATTACATTTGATGGTAGTGTTACAGGTAGTCATGCATGAGTGGCACAGGAGAGGGCTGTCCCTGCACCCATTAGAAATGTCCGGTGATGGTTTGGCAATTATCACATTACGCCCTCTAAAAATGATAATGTGGCAGGGCCAGGGAAAGGCCATTTCCTGATGGTCCATACCTGTTAACTGAATGCAGGTTGCAGGGAGAACCAACTTCCTGGACATGGATGTTAAGAGACAAAAATGGTGAAGTATGATTTTCTGGGTACACTCCACCAGAAAAAGGAAGAAAGCCTCAGATTGGGCATGCATATAACTCCCTGAACACTGAGCGGGCTTGATTCCAAAGGGTAAGGAAAGCACTGGGCATGTGGAAAACCCACCCTAAGGGAAGAATCATGGGAAACAGGCAAACTTACAAAAGTCCTAGGATAATGGTTAAACAGGGCATTTAACCTTCTCTATTAAACTTCATGTGCCTGCTTTTTTTTTTTTTTCCAAACGCACCTTCCTTTCTTTCCTATTCTAAGGCCTTTTTAAATAAACTTCCATTCCTGCTCTGGAACTTGCCTTCGTCTCTTTTTCTGCTTTATGCCCCTCAGTTGAATTTCTTCTGAGGAGGAGGCAAGGACTGAAGTTACTACGGACCCATACACATAGGCTGCTGGTACCTTGGGGTAACTCAGATCTCTGCCACTGCTAACAGTAGAAGCAAAAATCATAAAATTATTTAATGAGGTTCTCTAATAAGTACAGGAAATATTTAATACAATTGTATTATGAATGGGGAGGGTAAGGTATGTAAATAAGGCAAATTTTCTACATTTCACTTGACATGGTAAAACAATAGTAGTATACTGTAATCCATTTTGCATGTATAAGGTAATATCTAGAGCAACCACTCAAAACAACTATAAAAAGAGATATCCTCAAAAACACTGTAAAATACAACCCACAGAGTGTAAATGCAATCACAAAATGGGAAAAAAATATTTGCAAGTCATATATCTTATAAGGAATTGCTATATAGACTATATAAATAACTGCTACAGGCCGGGCGCGGTGGCTCAAGCCTGTAATCCCAGCACTTTGGGAGGCCGAGACGGGCGGATCACGAGGTCAGGAGATCAAGACC
>NW_012122709.1:6944186-6944544 GCF_000951035.1 Colobus angolensis palliatus | reverse complement strand
TAATAATTAGGTAAATGCAAATCAAAGCCACATTGAGATACCACTTCACACTCATTAGGGTGCTATTATAAAACAAACAGGGCCAGGCATGGTGGCTCATGCCTGTAATCCTAGCACTTTGGGAAGCCGAGGTGGGCAGATCACCTGAGGTCAGGAGTTCAAGACAAGCATGGGCAATGTAGGGAGACCCCATCTCTTAGAAAAGAAAAAAGGCTGGGCACGATGGCTCATACCTGTAATCCCAGCACTTTGGCAGGCTGAGGAGGGTGGATCACCTGAGGTCAGGAGTTCGAGACCAGCCTGGCCAATATGGTGAAACCCCATCTCTACTAAAAATACAAAAATTTGCTGGGCGTGG
>NW_012122709.1:6938691-6941075 GCF_000951035.1 Colobus angolensis palliatus | reverse complement strand
GATCTCCTGACCTCGTGATCCGCCCGTCTCGGCCTCCCAAAGTGCTGGGATTACAGGCTTGAGCCACCGTGCCCGGCGAGAAATGAAAATTTATATGCACAAAAACTTATACACAAATGTTCATAGCAGCTTTATTTTTAATAGCCCAAAACTAGAAATAACTCAATGTCCTACAATAGATGAGTTAGCAGTTAGACAAACTGGTACATCCACAGCAATTTTTTAAAAAACGAAAAACTATCGGTACATATAGTAAAACTTGGATGGAATTCAAGAGCATCATACTGTGGAGAGGAAACCCATTCTCAAAAAATTACATATGCTATGTTTGTATCACATATATATTATGCCATTCATAACTTCTTGAAATGACAAAATTATAGTGAAGATTAGTGGTTTCCAGAGGTTAGGGAGGGTGGTGAAAGGATGGGTGATAAGGTGTGACAATAAGTGGGTAGTACAAGGGTTCCTTTGTGGCAATGGAACACTTTTATATATTATGCTGGTGGTTAAAGTGCACAACTACACACACACACACACACACACACAAACTGGTGAAATCTCAATAAGATCTGTAGTTAATAGTAATGTGCCAGTCAGTGGTGGTTTCTTAGTTTTGACAAAGGTACCATGTTAACATTAAGATATTAACATAAGGGGAAACTGGATGAAGGGTATATAAGGAACTGTACTGTCTTTGTAACTTTTCTGTAAATCTAACATTATTCCAACATAAAAACATTTATTTTATAAAAGCAAAGAAAAAATTTTAATATGACACTATTACACATCAACCAGAATGGCTGAAATTACAGTGAAAATAGCAGGTAGGTAACATCAGCAATACTCTATTTTCCAGTAATTTCCTTTTTAAGCTTTATACCCAGCAGAAATGCATACATATGTTCAACAGGACAATTCTAGAATGTTCATAGCAGCTTTATTCATAATAGCCAAAACTGGAAACAGCCCAAATGCATAGTAACAGAATGAATATAGTATATTTATACAATGCAATACTGTATACAACAGTATGAATGAACAAACTACAACATGCAACAATACAGGTGAGTTGCATAGACATATTGTTGAGTCAAAGAAGCCAGACACAAGAGTACATAATATATTATTTCATTTATTCGAAGTTGAAAAACAGGCAAAATAAATCTATGCTGTTGAATTAATAGACGATCCTTGGGATAGTGGTATAGTAACTGGAAGAGAACATGCACAGGGCTTCTGGAGTACTGGTGATGTGCCAACTCTTAATTTCATACTGGTTTTTGCATGTGTTCACTGTGTGAAAAGTCACACCTGTAAACAATTTGTGTGATTTTCTGTATGTAAATTATACTTCAATAAAAAATTTACCAAAAAAGCAAACAAACACCAAGTGAGATACCACTATACATGCATTAAAAAGCCTAAAATTAAAAGGGATATCAATCAATACCAAGTGCCAGCAAGGATGTGGAACAAATGAAATGTTCATTTACAGATAGTGAGAATATAAATTAGTATAATCACTTTAGAAAAATGGTTGGCAACCTCTATTAAAGGTGAATATGCACATATTCTATGAACCAGAAATTCCACCCCATTATATACTCATCAGAAATATACACATACATGTTCTCAAAAGACATGTACAGGAATGTTCATAGCAGTATTATCCCAAACTGAAAATAATCCAAATGTCCTTCAGTACTGCTGGAGCTTGTTAAGGTCAATTACAGCTCAGAATTGCAGTGAAGTTAACCTCCTTGGGGCATCCCCCAATCAATCGGGAACAGCAGCTAGTGGAGAAATATGTCAGCCTCCTGTTTGGTCAGACAATTCTGGGAAGCATTATATATCCAACCTGCATAACACACTTCTATTGATTTTTCTTCTGTCTCTCTCTACCATCTTTCCCACTCCTGCATCCTGGAGCCAAACCCCAAATAAACTACTGTACTCAAGTTTTTTTCTCTGAAGATCTGCTCTCAGAGAAGCCCAAACTTTCATGATTCCATTTATATGTGGCTTCAAAACAAGTAAAACCTATCCATGGTGATACAAGTCAGAAGAATGGCTCGGATAACCAGTGGTGGTAATGATGGGAGGGAGGTTTCTGGAGTGCCTGTTATCTTCCACATCCTGATCAGAGTGGTGTTTAAACAGGCATGCTTACTTTGTAAATCTTCATCAAGCTGTATGCTTAAGATGTGCCCATTTTATAGTATATAAATGTTTTAACTTTAAAAATTAAGGAATGCAGGTGTTACGTGGTACAAGAGATTCCCACTAAGAAAAAAGTGGGCTAGGCCGGGCGCGGTGGCTCAAGCCTGTAATCCCAGCACTTTGGGAGGCCGAGATGGGCGGATCACGAGGTCAGGAGATCG
>NW_012122709.1:6924974-6936780 GCF_000951035.1 Colobus angolensis palliatus | reverse complement strand
GTGAACCCAGAAGGCAGAGCCTGCAGTGAGCCAAGATCAAGCCACTGCACTCCAGCCTGGGCGAAGAGCCAGACTCCGTCTCAAAAAAAAAAAGAAGAGAATTGAGAATTGCCTTCAAGTTGCAAAAGAAGGGGGGGCAAGGCTACAGAACCACCAATGAAGTATTAACACCCAAAAGGCATTTAAAGAAAGAGAAAATAGACAAGTGTACAAACAGAAGGGCAGGCAAGAGGCTGCCATCTGTGTGGGAAAAGTTTAAATAGGACTATTCAGATAAACCAAAGCTAGGACAACGCTTCCCAAGACCTACAGAGATTTCTGAAAAATGAGCCATCAAGACATTTGAATGAAGACTGCAGACTCCTCAGGAAGTGAGAAACTCTTGAGGAAAGATGTCTCTACACATTCAGGTGAGTGCTTAAAACAAGGCAACATATACTTCACTGAGGAGTGCTGCCATATTCCTGATCCCCATGCTGGGACAGTTGGTGAGGGAACAGCAGGGCCATTATGTTACAGGGAAGATTGTATTCCCAGGTGAGAGGGGATAAAAGAGTGAACACTAAGGCTGTCTCCAGAGGTGGAGGGCTAACAGTGAGAAGGTAAAGCTGCTTAGATTTCCCCTGGGG
Organism: Colobus angolensis palliatus; assembly: GCF_000951035.1. Lineage (NCBI taxonomy): Eukaryota > Metazoa > Chordata > Mammalia > Primates > Cercopithecidae > Colobus > Colobus angolensis. Next base: position 6,936,151 of record NW_012122709.1, on the reverse strand, counting down.
AACTAGATTCTATCAAGAGCTACTCCTGCTTCTCAAGGCAAAGAGCTGGGTCACCACTAAAAGGAAAAATATTGAGGGTCAGCCCAGGATGGGGGCAGTGGCAGAGCAGATCACAGCATTTCCAGCATGTTTGAAAACAACTGTATTAGGCTGTTTTCACACTGCTGTATAAAACTTCCCCACGACTGGGTAATTTATAAAGGAGTCTTGTTTGACAGTTCTGCATGGCTGGGGAGGCCTCAGAAAACAAAATCGTGGCGGAGTGAAGCAGGCACGTTTTACGTGGCAGCAGGCGAGACAGGGTTTGTGTAGGACGCGAAGGGGGAAGAGCCCCTCATAAAGATCTCATGAGAACTCTCACAAGAACAGCATGGGGGAAACTGCCCCCAAGATCCAATCACCTCCCACCTTGTCCCTCCCTCAACATGGGGATGCGGATTATGAAGATTAAAGATGAGATTTTGGTGGAGAAACAGCCAAACCATATAAACAATTTTGTCAACTAGACCCCAGTGGCACCTGGGATCTTGGGACTGACCAAACTGGTGCTACAGAAGCTTTTCTGGAGAGTGGATATAAAGTTCTGGGGAAAACGTAAGTTTGGGGGGAATAAGGAAACTAAAGTAATTTGAAGAATATTGTAGATCTGGGCAAAGTTGGGCTAGCAGCTGCTCTAGCTGGTTATTTAGCAGACTACCCTGTGGTTTGAGGTAATTTCCCCCAGGAGGGCCAACGGGGACTTCAAAGTAAGTATTCATGCCTCTTTAAAAACAGTATCCTTAAAACAGGGAAGGACAATAAATGCAGCAGACCAAGACATTATGGTCCATAGAAAGGTTAAGCTTGGATGGAAACTAGTAAAGCTGTTATCCAACGACCACACTAGAAATGGAGTCTAAGTCATTGAACTTGACAGGTGGATTCCTGGATCGAGAACTTTGGGGAGGGAAGGCTATGTCCTAAATTCACTGCAACTTCATTATTGTGGTTTGTGAGGGTCTGCAAAAGTGACTGAATCTTTGTCACTGGACCTCTTTCACATTAATGTCCCTGTGGGAAAGACCAAGTCTTTTTTTAGAACTCCTGCAATGAATGTCACTGCCAGGTGCTTGTAATAGTCCATGGTAGGCATTAAGAGTACAAACTTTGGCTAGACACGGTGGCCATCTGTAATACCAGCACTTTGGGAGGCTGAGGTAGGTGGAGTTCGAGACCAGATTGACCAACACGGGAAAACCCTATCTCTACTAAAAACACAAAAAACTAACCAGGCTTGGTGTTGAGTGCTACTCAGGGGGCTGAGGCAGGAAAATCACTTGAACCTGAGAGGTAGGGGTTGCAGTGAGCTGAGATTGTGCCATTGCACTCCAGCCTGGGTGTTAGAGCAAGACTCAAAAAAAAAAAAAAGTAAACTCATGGGTAGTTTTTCCAAGATATTTAGACAAGTTTGTCTTCTGGGCCAGAAGAAATGGTTTAAGATACATGTTGTGGGTAGGAGAAACTGTATTTTCTCTATATTCCTGCTTCACCTCTAAAGCCCAACAAAGTTGCATGAAATGGCAGACTTTCAGCTGTTAGCCAGGCACTTGTCAATATGCTCTTGAAACTGTTCAGTCTATGAATGACTAGTCCTCAGTAGTAGAATGAAGAGAAAAATGGCATGGGGATATTTTTCCCCTTTCGTTAACTTACAGAGAAGTTGCTAGGATCTTAGTCTGTTACCTCTATTTGGGAAATAGTTTATCCAATTTCTATGACTACAGACTAATAGTTCAAAGACACCATTTCCTCTTCCAACGTCCAAAACCCATGGAGTTAAGTCAGACTATAGATCAAATTATTTGGCTCTACCATTTGCTTCAGGGGCATGTTTCTCCAAACTTTTACTTGAGTGCCACTTGAAAACACAATCCAACATGCTTTCCTCTTCCTATCTGCATTTATCTTGGGTTTCAACTCCTTCCTAGGAATCCGTCATTTGCATTCACCCCATTACACTGTTCTCCCCCCTCTTCCTCTGCTTTGTAGTTCTACTCACAAAGGGTGTTAACTCCAATACTCTTTAAAGCAGCCCTGCTTTTCAAAATTGAGATTTAACTTGAAAGTCACTAATGCAAACACAAATTCTGCAGTTTTCTACTTTATTTCCTGTCTCGTAACATTTGGAAAGCTTTTGTCTGGTCAGGTATGTCTATGTTCTTTTACTCTGCAGTTTAACTGGCTACATTTTTGCTTTATACCAAGTTCTTTTCAAACACTAAAATTCTCCAACAGAGTGCCTCTTCCTAGTGTGAATGAGGTTCGTAAAGGTACTCAGACCATAATCCACATGTTATATGTAACAATTAACTGGTCAATCATTTCTACATAATATGTTTACTACTGTCAACTGGTTTTCTGGCCAGGGTACTTTTTCTTGGATGCTTCTAAATTCCTATGAAATGCATTTTCTTGGTCAATGTGATGTGAACTAGGGTCCAGAAACTGAAACTCCATTTGACATCAGTGTAGCTGAATTCTCCTAATAAATAAAAAGGTCAACTGTCAGTAGGAATGAGTATGTTTTCTGGTTTTCCCCTGAAATAAAATTGGTCAGTCAATGCTGACAGGCCAGGCATATGTTCCTGAGCTGATCTCATTAAATATACACGATTTCCCTATCCTGCAACTACTTCCACAAGCACATTGTTTCATCAAGGTTATCTCAAAACACTAGTACTTACATATAGTATATCATCTGTTCTGTACTCTCTACATTATACACTTGGTTTTGCTTCCCCTAACACACAGTGGATTTGTATGTTGACACTTCAAGGTTCTCTTATGGCTTAAATGATGGTTACCTCAATTGTACTATTACATTCTTCCCAATCCTAATTTGACACCCGTTCATTTCCTTCCAATTTACCACCTTTGTGTTCCCATTTACATTACTTTCCTTTTCTATTACACCCCGTTCGTTCCCTCTGAAAAAGAGGCTTTAAACCACATAACAGGTACTCATCACACAGTCTTTGCAGGTCTTGCATGTTTGGGTAATATTAACATCAGAAGTGAAATCTAAGACGAGCCCTCTTTTTGAGAATCCCAAATTTAGAATCCATTCCCACCCGACAGCTTTCAGTTAGCTCATCCCACTAAGACAACGGCAAATTATTAAGTACCCTAGGCAGAGGGCTCCAAAGTTTCCCAATTATACATTACGCAGCATCGGAAAAAAATATTATGGATGTTTTATTCATCTACCTCGTCTCCTGCTTTCTAACCCTGAATGAAAACTGCATTCCTGAATGATTGCAGGACATTTTCTTAGATTTGATGGCATATTAAGAAACTTGTGTTCTGAATTTTATCCCAAATTAAAATGTTTTTACTTTTAAATCTTACTTCCAACTAGTGTAGTGTAATCAGACTATCAATCTGAAATCCCTCAATTATTAAATCAGAAATCCCTCAATTATTAACTGACTGTCAGATCTAACCCCTTTACCTGCACCGCCATGCCTACTATTCTGAATTTCTATTGAGTCAACTCAATTCTTACTTTGCAGGGCCCAGGGTTAAGTAATGTCACACTGACTAAAAGCATATCATCTGATAAATGGTCTTTAAAAACACTAGCTCCTTTCCCAAAAAGCCTGTACTTATCTGCATTGGATCAGATTTCAAAAAGCATTTTACCATATGGTATTTCAATCCCAGTCTCTACTTTGCTACAGTTTTGGCCTAGGAACCTAAATGTCAACGTATTAAATGAGCACACCTGTGATTATAGAAAACCTAGAGTACTGTTGTCTTAAACACATGAGGAACTTTAATTCACAGTAGCCTAAAATCAAGAGTGTGAAACGACTTCCTCATCAACACAAACTAGACATGTTAGTATTCCAACAATAACCCTATCATATGTATGTGTAGATTTTCAATGTGTGATCATGCTCTACAGCTATTTGCAAAAGTAATGGCGGCTAATTAAAAGTAACGGCAAAAGGCACAATTACTTTTGCACCAACCTAATATTAAGAAGTGCTTTCCACAGCTTCATTATCTGCTTTCCTACAGATTTAAATGTATAGTTGGCCCTCCGTGTTCGTGGGTTTTGCACATGCAGATTCAGCCAACTATAGATCGAAAATACTAGGAAAGAAAAAAACTTTAAAAATACAAATAAAAGTAGTTACAACTATTTACATACCATTTACATTTTATCAGGTATTTTAATGTAGCGATGATTTAAAGTATACAGGAGAATATGCATAGGTTACATACAAATACTATGCCATTCTATGTAAGGGACTTGAGCATCTGCAGATTGTGGTATTCACAGCTAAATAGACTGCTCTGTGCAAGGACAGAGGCCCTACAGTGAAGTGAAAAGTAGACACTTGATTGTGGACTAATTTTTCCAGTATTTCCCAAAAACTTACAGCTAACAACATAATATTAAACATGTTTTATTAGCATCTTATACATCTGACACTCTCTCCTAAGCATCCAGTTTATTTTCTAGTCACGGGTTACTTACTAAAAGTCTGTGTAACATGAGCTCACATCAGATCAGAAAACATCAAGTGGGTAGTATTTTTGACCGAATTAACATACAAAAGAAATTGCCTGTATCATGTATATGGGCTCCAAGGGTAGTTCATAATTCAGCCTCTTCATTCTTTTCTGCTTTTGTCACCTGATATAGAAAATGATCTATAAAATCCTTATAAATAAGACACGAGTTTTGCCTGTAATGCGTAGGATGAAAAAAGGCCAGTGCTGCATGCTATGAAACAATAGCAACTTTTTAGGGGAATCCAAGGTCTGTGTGCACAAAAATTATAAATGCCATTTTCTGTTGTGCTGGAAAAACTGAAGTTTAAAACACAAATCAACGAAGCCTTTCAAGGATGAGGTATCACAACACTGGTAGCTGTTTAATATATTCATTTTAAGTAAGACTGGATGTTAAAAATATAATCACTGTAATTAATAAAGTTGAGGGAAAACACAAAGATCAGCTAATAGGGGTAAAAGATCATTTAGGGTAAAATAAATGTAACATTCTTTATGTTCTCAATCACCTGGGAAGGCAGACTGTGGAGTATCAGGAAATAACAGTTTTCTTATTTTCAACATGGAGGTATACACTTCAGAATTCAGAAGGTAACTGAGGCTATAAATAGTAATTAAAAGAACAATACAGAAGAAAGCAGGGGGAGTTCCATTGTCCAGCTGTTGCAATTTTCCTGAAATCTTGTTTTCTGAGCCTCTCCTATTTAAGGACAAAACAATTTAGCACACAACAAAAACCTCAAAAAGGGTGCTAGTTGGACCACAAAGCACTGAACTTTCATTAGAATGTAAAAGCCATTTTGAAAAACAATCTCCACTGTATGTCAAGTTATTTCACTCAATGCAACATGCAACTCAATGAAATATAATTTGAGTAGTGTTGTGTTGGTATGCATCATGATTATGACTCCAAGAAAAATGTATCTAGTACATTCTAGAGGTTTTGTGGAGGACGCTGTAAAACAAAGTTTGAAGTAAACAATAATAAAATACAAAAATAAAAAAACAGGGTTTTTTTTCCTCCAAATTCCTGGTTTAATAAGGACTTGTTTATTTTGAGGAAAAAAGGTCCCAAACATCAGGCTGTTCACAAAAATAACCCACAGTATCAACTTTAGAAAACAAACCTTAAGACTATAACACTAATTATTTTTCTAGAGGATGCATTTGACATGCCAACTCTCATTCACAAAAATACATTGTTACATTTGTGTTGAACTGCCCCACACAGCACACTAATGTGGGGGTGTAACACACATACTTCTAACTCAAAGCTGCTTTCAGGAGCTACTCAACTAAATGAGATTGCCTTTGCAGTTAGGGAAGCAACTACTGAACTTATGTATGAATGAAAAGAACTGTACTCCCTGCATAACAAGAGATTATTTTGGAGACAGTTGATAAAAACCATACATCCTTTTTATTGTTAAGTCATAAAGAGGTATCAAGATTAAAAGCAAAAATTACAGGGTAAGACTTAACAAAACTACTAGGAGCGTCAAAGGAAGTGAAAATGGGACTAGGCGCGGGGCAATATGAATTAATGAATGTGGGAAGGACAAGGATGGGGAGAACAGTGAGCATGTGCTGAAGATACTAGGGGAGAGGATCTGGTGAAAAATTTGATCTTAGACAAGCGCCTAGGTAAAGAAATAATGGGATAAGATTTCTAAACCCCACTATGTGCTTAAGAGTCATCCTCGCCATTGGCGCTGTCTCTGTCATCCTCTCCTTCCTCAGCCTCTTTTTCATCATCCTTGATCAACTCCAGCTGTGAGAAACAGACACAAATAGGATGGAGTTAGAGGCACTCCATGTGTCCCTGAGCCCCCCTCCACCACCTTTTTCTTTCCTTTCCCGTGGTTTTCACCTGGTCATCCCCCCGATCTTCATTATCATCATCATCCAGTAGGTCCCCCTCCTCAGCAGAGTCATCTGCACCCCCCTCAGACTCCATCTTCACATTAGTCTCATCTTTCTTCACGGAGCTGCTGCTCTGCTCCTCTTCTGACTTATCGTTCTTCATCTCTACTGGGGATGAGAAGGACAAGTCTGTCTAGGGGCAGTAATGTCCACAGGATGTAGACAATCCCCACTAAGGATCACAGAACTGCAGCACAAATCTAAATACTCCCACAAAAATACCCTTCCCAATTCACACTCCTCAAGTTTCATATTACATTGCTTTATATTCCACTATTCCAACATACACTTTCAAGTGCCTTACGTAACTAACCCAACTATATACCCAACAAGCAGAAAACCCATTTACCTGCTTGTTTGCTCTGTTCCTTTTCAATTTTTTCCAGGTTTTCCAGGAGAGAATCCACTTTTTGTTTTATCTGGGTCAACTCCTTCTTAATGGCCTGAAGGTCATCTCCTTTCACTTTAACATAAACAAAACGATGGATTAAAATCAAATGTACAGAAGATATGAGTTAGCAAATACACTGGCACTAGACTACATCAGGAGCAACCAGGAAGAAACAGAGCCAGTACAGATTTCCCTGTAATAAAGGCCCTTGGTTCTACTATAAAGCACTTACTGTAATTTTTTTTTTTTTTAATATCTTTTAGAACTGGGCTATCGCTACATTGCCCAGTTCTGAGTGCAGTGACTATTCACAGGTATGATCACAGTGAACTCCTGGCCTCATGCAATCCTCCCACCACAGCCTAGATCCCCAGGGTCTTAGCCTCCCCCTAAGCATCTGGGGCTACAGGCATAAGCCACTGCATCAGGCCTTCTGTTATGTTTTACTGCCTTCCATATTTCCAGTTACAGGAGTTCAATACAGAATAGTTAAAAAATCAATATACTGAACACTATCTGAATTTTAGTTTTTAAATAACCCACAAAAAAAACCCTCAGAAACTTAACACACACCTCAACTACATAAAGTCAAATGACATCTTTCAAATCACCTAGCTGTTGCAGTCTAGAATTGGCCACTCAGTCACAATCTTGTCTCCTCCATTATTTTGGATTTTTAAAATTATTTTTCTTGAGATGGAGTTCGCTCTTGTCACCCAGGCTGGAATGCAACGGCACAATCTCGGCTCACTGCAACCTCTGCCTCCTGGGTAAAAGTGATTCTCCTGCCTCAGCCTCCCAATTAGCTAGGATAACATGCATGCACCACCATCCCTGGCTAATGTTTTGTATTTTCAGTAGAGATGGGGGTTCCTCCATGTTGGACAGGCTGGTCTCGAACTCCCGACCTCAGGTGATCCGCCCGCTGGGCCTCCCAAAGTGGTGGGATTACAAGCATGAGCCACCACACAGCTGGCCTCTTCCATTATTTTGAATACAGAAAGTTATGTGGCACAACAATATTTTAACTGCATTAGCTTCCCTATTTCAAAACACAAGAGATACCAAAATCACAAAATGAAATAATACATACACTTTCCAGACTTGGAAGATCCCCGCTGTCCACTCTTAGAATTGAAGCCACTTTTGCCCCTTCGTGAGGTGTTTCCTGATACACGCTGACGTTTCGAGGGCACTACAGCCCGAGCAATAGGAGGAGGAGGAGGTACACGTGCTGGGTAACTGTACATCCTATTGGGTAAAAGGAAAATGGAATTCATTCAAACCTAACATTATCTCAGCACAATTCAACATACCTTATGATAAATAATCAACGAATATTGTCTCTCAGTCGTTTCTTTTTATTAAATTTCATTAAGAAGGCCAGTAAAAATCTCCATAGTGGGGTTTAGAAATCTTATCCTATTATTTCTTTACCTAGGCATATAAAATAGTTGTAATACTGCAGCAACTTTTCCTTAAGAAAAACATACATATCAAATTATATGGTTGGCTGGCCTTTAGCACTGGATATAAATGGTTTCTCTGTACTAGTGGAAGTATTAACAGGGTATTTATTATAATGAATAGCCTTTGTTTGGATCTTATTCTTTTCACACATACATTACAAAAAACAATTCACATAAGGTAAAACACTCTTAAAAAGGTTCCAATTAAAAGGGTATGTAAACAGTGGTATTTAGCATTAGCGAAATCTGATTCTTTTCACCCACAGAAGCACAGAAATTATTACAACTAGTGATAAAAGGTTGAACCATATAAAATTTCAGATCTATAAAATCAGGGCAATTTCATGTAACCGAGGGAATCATAGCAAAATGTGTTGGCTGAGTATAAATATTACTGGTATAAAATGTCTCATATAAAAAACAGGTAGTATCATTTCTAACTAAATTTACGCTTAATTCCAACAGGGCAGAGACCACTGTCTATCTTGTTCACTATTTACCTGTGTCTAAATTCACTGGCCAGTACACACTTAGCACTCAATAAATACTGGTTGCTCAACTAACTGATGTTTCTATTAGAAATCTTAATTTCAAATGTCTTATAATAATAAATTTAGTATCCCAGTGATTGATAAAGATACTCAAAAGCAGTAGCTTGGTACACTTACATTTGTAAAGAGAAAATTCAAAACAGAACAAAATACTTCTTACATGGACATCAGTTGTAAACTTTCTACATTCCACATTATCATTTCCATTGTGGCAACATATGAAAAAGTCCTTTAATTCTACAAGCTTTTTAAAAATGCAACTACCTTAATGCAAAGGCCCAGGTACTCTATAAAAATACACCTACCAACTGCTCTGCCTAACTCCAAAGATTTCTTAAAAAATCAATATAATCAAGAACTTAAAAAGTTTTATTAATCATTTTTGTCATGATACTCCCTCTTATACATATACAATGGTGACAAGTTATTCTGAGTTGTAGTATCTCCAATCTTCCTGTAGTGAAAACATTTACAAGTCTCATTGCTAATTCTCTCCTCTGTTAACCTAAAGTGTTTTCCACACTACATCAACAAAGTAATGTTTAATCTTGTCCCAAGAGTGGCTATGGACAGGAACATTTTCCTAAATTAAAAAAGAGCAAGGAAAGCTGAGGTGGGAAGACTGGTTGAGCCCAGGAGGTGAGAGAACCATGACTGCACTCCTGCATTTGAACCTGGGGAACAGAGCAACACTGTCTCAAAAGGAAAAAAAAAAAGTTGGCATTTCCCCTAAGTATGGCTAATCTGTTAGTTTAATCCATTCATGGGAATTAACGCAAAAAAAAAAAAAAACTAACTTTTTATTATCACTACTACTTTCCCATTTTGACATAAAACTTTTGCTCTTGACCAAATTTATTTATTTACTTATTTTTTTGAGACGGAGTCTCGCTCTTGTCGCCCAGGCTGGAGTGCAGTGGAGTGATCGCGGCTCACTGCAAGCTCCGCCTCCCGGGTTCACACCATTCTCCTGCCTCAGCCTCCCAAGTAGCTGGGACTACAAGCGCTCGCCGCCACGCCTGGCTAAATTTTTTGCCACCGCGCCCGGCCTGACCAAAATATTTCAAAGTATGATACAGAAATTATAAAATATCAGTGTTCAGAAACTGATACCCTTTGTGTGAGAGAACACTTGCACAAATTGCGTAATAACAATTTCTGGAGGTAAATCAAAATGAGTTATCTGTATCCATGAGCATTAAACTAAGCTTAAGCCCCAGTCCAATGGATATAAATATCTAATCTACTTCCTAAGCCACTAACCTTCACCGGCACCCACATCTAAACCAATGAGCTAGCTACCTAGTTCCCTACTGTCACTGGAATTTCCTTTTAAAACCTACTATTTCATCTGACCATAACCAAAATGAAGCAAGTAATACAGTTTTGTTTTGAATCTATGTAACAATCCCATGAACACAATTAGGAGTCAAATTCTCTACTTTTCTGAAGAAAAATATTTCACAATATTTCAGCCAGTAGGGCTTAAAGGGCTTTTAGTTACACAGAATGCTGCTCAGGCAGAAATGGACTCTCATTCACATTTGAGGAAGTAGTCCTTGCCTCGAAAAATGTTGAGGATAAGTGTGAAAATAGAAAAAAAACATACATAGTGTGACAATCGTTAAGTTAAAAGGGATATATATTAAGAAGCTCAGTATGACTACTTCAAGCACCAGCTAAAAATTAACTAGAAATTCTCACTGAGAAAGCTATACAATAGGCAACAATAGCTGCTGATTATTTACTGATTAAGCCTAGGCAGTTTAAAATCTTTTACCAGGGGAAAAAGAATTAACTCTAGGAGAATTATAACTGCACCCATAATCAAACTCGATGGTAAGTGTTGGTATAAAATCAAGTCAGATTAAAAGTAATTAACTACCTCTTGAAAGAAATTAAAACACTCTAGAGACATTAATTACCTGAACAGATTAAGACAAAACACGGCCGGGCGCGGTGGCTCAAGCCTGTAATCCCAGCAATTTGGGAGGCCGAGACAGGCGGATCACGAGGTCAGGAGGTCGAGACCATCCTGGCTCTAACACTGTGAAACCCTGTCTCCACTAAAAAATACAAAAAACCTAGGCGGGCGACATGGCGGGCGCCTGTAGTCCCAGCTACTTGGGAGGCTGGCGGAGCTTGCAGTGAGCTGAGATCTGGCCACTGCACTCAGCCTGGGCAACAGAGCGAGACTCCACCTCAAAAAAAAAAAAAAAAAAAAAAAAAAACACCAGCAAGGAATAGAGACTCATGCCTGTAACTCCCAACATTTTGGGA
>NW_012122709.1:6909645-6924893 GCF_000951035.1 Colobus angolensis palliatus | reverse complement strand
ACTCCCCTTTAAAAAAAAAAAAAAAAAGACAAAACACACCAGCCAGGCATGGAGACTCATGCCTGTAACTCCCAACATTTTGGGAGGTGGAGGCAGGCAGATTATGAGGCCAGGAGTTCAAGACCCGCCTGAACAACATGGTGAAACCCCATCTCTACTAAAAATACCAAAATTAGCTGGGCGTGCTGGCACACACCTGTAACTCCAGCTACTCAAGAGGGCTCAGGCAGGAGAACTGCTTGAACCCGGAAGGCAGAGGTTGCAGTAAGCTGAGATCATGCCATTGTACTCCAGCCTCAGTGACAGAGCAAGACTCCCCTTTAAAAAAAGAAAAAAAAAGACAAAACACACCAGGTGGATGCAGTGGCACACCTGTAATCCCAGCTACTCAGGAGGCTTGAACAGAGGAAGGATGCAGAGGGGGTTGCAGACAGCCACTGTGCTCCAGCCTGGGAGACAGAGTAAAAGCTTTTATCTCCCCTACCACAAAAAAAAAAAAAAAAAAAAGAATGTCTACCCCAATCTCCAAATGTAAAAGCATTACAAGACACGTACTAAGAAAAGGTTTTCAAAGGGAAGATTCTTAAATCGAAATTCTGACTGTAAGACATTAGCTGCAACACAGTGACATTTCCTGGGCCTCAAAAACCTGACTAATAATACATGTCAACACTATACCAGAGTAGAAAAAATTAGAAGTTAATCTATTAATAAAGCTATCATTTGGTGCATGGACTTACTATATGGACCACAGCTGCTTTTCATCTTAAAAATGTCAACAGATTTTGCCAGACAGGGTGGCTAACACCTGTAATCCCAGCACTTTGGGAGGCTAAGGCGGGCTGCTCATTTGAGGCCAGGAGATGGAGACAGGCCTGACCAACGTGGTGAAACCCAGTGTCTACTAAAAATACAAAAACTTAGCCAGGTGTGGTGGCACACTCCTGTAATCTCAGGTACTGAGGGGGCTGAGGGACAAGAATCGCTTGAACCTAAGAGGTGGAGGTCGTAATGAGTCAAGATCGCACCACTGCACTCCAGCGTGGATTAGAGTTAAGACTCCGTCTCAAAACAAAAATTAAGAGAACCAAAGGAGCCATTTTTTTCCATTCTAGCTCCAGTAAATACTAGTTAAATGAACTACCAGTTGATGATATACATCTGCCTCAAACTCTTAACTGTGTAGATAAAAAGAAACACCGATATAAAAGTTTAATATAGGTTTACATTACAATTTAAATAACAATACGTCAAACCTGTGACCCAGAATACAACCTATTCGTACGTAACGTAGTTGGAATTCTTGCTTTTGTGCTTAAAAATAAAATCAACCAGCAAAATTTCTGTACCTTGTGTTTTATTTCTAAACTGAAATAGATGATTTCTAATGTTATTTGCAAGTACTTCACCACAAACATCTGTCTTCGTTAGTCTAGCACCAGTTTACCCGGATACTATCAACTGCAAGCACCACTCATTTAAAATATAAAATGATTAAATTGTAAACCAGTATCTCATTTGCTCACCACTGGAGGTATACAAGGTATTCACCACATGGGGAAACTCTAACATAATTTTTAAAGAAAATATAATTCTGGTAATTAAGGGGGAAAAAATGCAAACAGGTTATTACCACATTGTTGGGTTAGCCTTGTCCAAAGATCACTGATATGGGTTGGGGAACACCACAAACATCCCTACTACCAAAGAATAGGTAGCAATAGCTCCTATATTGAGCCAATGGCATCAATCAGTAATTGGTTCTGTAATATTCTATCAGAAAGAATTATAGATATTAGTATTTAGGGATATTTTTGAAAATTCTAAGTCATTTGACTGAAAATGGCTCCACTGACTGACAACTTGGAAACAGAGAAGAAAAAATACATTAAATGTACATACTTATTTTAAGAGGAATAAAATTTGACATCTTAAAATATGCAAGATAGCATATTAACGGAAAAAGTGGTTTCATTAGGAAACTCTCTTAACACAAAACCAGACAATTTGAAAATGCACCTGCAAACTTTGAGTCAAAAAGAATCTAGTCTGTAACATGCAGGTTGCTTGAGTCCTAGATCAATTCTCAATTCAGAAACTTGACTGGATTGAAGACTGTTTTAAGAAAGGGGGAAAAAAAAAATCCCTGGCTTTTCTTCTGTATATGGCTTCAGCCTCCTAAGTAGCTTGGATTACAGGTACATGAAAATTACCAAAACAAGCCAAACTAGGTTTTGTAATTTTTTGTAGAGATGGGGTTTCACCATGTTAGCCATGCTGGTCGTGAACTCCAGTCTCAACTTCCCAAAGTGCTGCAATTATAGGCATGAGCCACCGTGCACAGTACCGAACAATTTTAACATTACTCATTTGTCATGATATTCAACAATACACATACTCCCATATGTGAGTGTCGATGTTCACCGAAGACAAAATTTTAAACCAATAGTGTGGTGCAATCTTTATTTTTTAAACAGCTGAAATTGAGGCTAGGCGGAGTAGTTCATGCCTTTAATCCTAGCACTTTCGGAGGCAGAGGCAGACGGATTGCCTGAGGTCAGGAGTTAAAGAGACCAGCCTGGTCAACATGGTGAAACCCAGTTTCTACTAAAATACAAAAAAATCAGCAGGGTGTGTGGCATGCACCTATAGTCCCAACTACTCAGGGGGCTGAGGCACGAGAACTGCTTGAACCTGGGAGGCAGCGGTTGCAGTGAGCTGAGATCGCACCACTGCATTCCAGCCTGGGAGACAAAGCGAAACTCTGTCTCAAAAAAAAAAATGAAATTGAGTCGCATGCAGTGGCTCTGTGTAATCCCAGCACTTCAGAAGGCCGAGGCAGGCAGACTGCTTGAGCCCAGGAGATCAAGACCAGCCTGTGAGACAAACAAAAAAAAATTGCGTTGGCTCATGCCTGTAATCCCAGCACTTTGGAAGGCCAAGGCAGGCCGATCATGAGGTCAGGAGTTCAAGACCAGCCTGGCCAACATGGTGAAACCCCATCTCTACAAATATACCAAAATTAGCTGGGTATGGTGGCATGTGCCTGTAATCACAGCTGCTTGGGAGGCTGAGGCTGCAGTGAGCCAAGACCGCGCCACTGCACTCCAGCCGGGCGACAGAGCGAAGCATTTACAAGGAAGGAAGGGAGGAAGGGAGGAAGGAAGGAAGGAAAGAAAAAGAAAAAATAAAAAGAAAAAAAATTAGGTATTTTCAAAATTTAGAAAAGCTGAAATTACATAACAGTATTTTGAAGAACATAAGCCCATTGATTCCTTTATTCTCATTTTATCAAGATAGAAGAGTAAAATACAATAAAATAAATTACAAAAATAAAATACAAAAAAAAATCCTTACAATAAAATTGCTTTCAAGGAACAGATATGATTGCTAGGGAACAGAGTGAAGGAAAAGTGGTTGAAGACAAAGGTGCATTTCAGAGAATTGGGAACTACTTCTATCTTGGTTATAGTGATAGTTATATGACTATGCATTTTGTAAATCAAATCTGATGCAGGAATTATACACCAAAAGGGTGATTTTTATTGTTTTCTATGCTGACTCCAATTTCTACCTTTCCATTCACTTGAAATATCTGTGTAAGATTTCTGCCTTTACCAGTACCTACCTTTGTCAAAGGTCACCAATGACACTGCTAATTCAAAAAGACATTTTCTAAATTCTCCCACTACTTGAACTATTAATGACATCTGACAGAGCTCATCTGCCTTTCTACTCTTTTGACATATATTCATACAGCTTCCAAGATACTTCATGCTTCTGTGTTTTGTCCTACTTTTCATTTTGGCATTTTCAATCTCCTTTGCTCATTTTTTCCTTATCACTACATTCTTTAAAGGTCACAGTACCCCCAGAATCTCTTTTCTGTTTCCACTCATCCAGTATTGTGGTTTTATAAACTCTAAGTAGATGACTCCCTTAGAACCATATAAACAACTGCTTAATCTCTCTCCAAATGGATCAACTTTAACATGTCCACAACTGATCTATGATATTTGCTCCTCACCTTAGCTCCTCCCAATCACTGTCACTGTAAATTCCCTAATTCCAGTTGTCCAGACAAAAACGCCGGCTACTTCTTTGATTCCTCTCTCAGGCCGCACAACACAAGCAAATTTCTCAGCATCACCTTCAAAATCCATCTGCTTTTCATCACTCCCATTGCCATTTCTGTGGTCCCACCAAAAATCACTGCTTCTCTGGTGGATAAATCTAACAGCCACCTATTATCTTTCTCAATAAGAGTGATCTTGTTAAAATATGACTAAGACCCTCCCATTCTCTTCACAAAGCCCTCTAATAGCTTCCCATCTCATTCAAAGTAAAAGCTAAAGACATTATGCCTTATGCCACCATGCCCAGCTAATTTTTTGTATTTTTGGTAGAAATGCGGTTTCACCAGGTTAGCCAGGCTGGTCTCCAACTCCTGACCCTCAGGTGATCCACCCACCTCGGCCTCTCAAAGTGCTAGGATTACAGACGTGAGCCACCCCTCCCGCTCCCAGCCTCTATTTCTTATTATAGTATTCCTGCTATATACAATGCCTCACAACAGGATCATAACAAATTAATAAATGAAGTCCCCAACTGGCTTCTAGGAAATAATAGTCCATAAATCACACAATCAACAACGTGTAACAAACCAAACCCTATCTATGTAACAGCTGAAAAGCCAGAGGATTGACCAAGGGAGAGGATTTCCCAATGAAAATCAGATAAAAGTTGAATATCATACTTCACAAAAAAATTGAATATATTTTCAAGGTTTTTTTTTAAAACAGCTATTGGCCAGGCCCAGTGGCTAATACCAGGAGTTTGAGACCAGCCTGGGCAACATGGTGAAACCCCATCTCTACTAAAAATACAAAAAAAAAAAAGTCAAGTGTAGTGGCGCACCTATATTCCAGGAACTCAGAGGAGGATGATCCTTTGAAACTGGGAGGTAAAGGGTGTAGTGTCAGATATTGTACTCAGAGTCTTGTTTCCAGAGTATATAACAAATCCTATACAAAAATCGGCAAAGCATCTGAATACATTTGTGGAAGAGTAAACAAATGGCTGGGCCAGGGGCAGTGGCTCACACCTGTAATCCGAGCACTTTGGGAGGCCAAGGCAGGCAGATCACCAGGTCAGAAGATGGAGACCATCCTGGCAAACACGGTGAAACCGCGTCTCTACTTAAAAATACAAAAAAATGAGCCAGGCGTGGTGGCGGGTGCGTGTAATCTCAGCTATTCGGGAGGCTGAGGCAGGAGAATGGTGTAAACTCAGAAGACAGCTTGAGATAGCGCCATTGCACTCCAGCTTGGGTGACAGAGGGAGACTTGGTTTCAAAAAAACAAGGAGGGAGCTGGAAAGCACCTGAAAAGACATTCAATATTTTTGAAGAAAATGCAATTAAATTCTGACTGAGATACCACTACACTCTAGAATGGATAAAAGCAAGAGACAGATATGAATGTAAGTGGAGGAACTGGAACCTTCCACATGACTGATGAGAATGTAAAAGGGTACAGCCACTTTTGATAAACAGTTTAGCTGTTGGTCGGGCTGACCATATAATCACCATACTGGTCAGGCTGACCATATAATCACCATACAACTCAGCACTTCTCGTAGGTACACATACTTAAAAGAAATGAAAACACATGACCATACAAAAATTTGCATACCAATCTCCATAGCAGATTTTCTTTTTGTGAGACGGAGTCTCGCTCTGTCGCCCAGGCTGGAGTGCAGTAGCGTGATCTCAGCTCACTGCAAGCTCTGCCTTCCGGGTTCATGCCATTCTCCTGCCTCAGCCTCACCAGTAGCTGGGACTACAGGTGCCTGCCACAAGGCCTGGCTAATTTTTCTTTTTAGTAGAGGAGGGGTTTCACCGTGTTAGCCAGGATGGTCTCGACCTCCTGACTTCGTGATCTGCCCATCCCGGGCCTCCCAAAGTGCTGGGATTACAGGCGGGAGCCACCATGCCTAGCCACAGCAGCATTTTCAAAGATGTACCAAAAAAACTCAAATGTCCATCAACTGACTAAAGAATAAACAAAATGTAGTAACCATAAAAGGAAAGGAAGTACTGATACATGGTACAACATGGATGAACCATGAAAATATTCTAAGAGGACAAAGCCAGTCACAAGACACATATTGTACAATTCCATTTATATGAATGCCCCAAATAGGCAAATCCGTACAGAAATAATTTATTTGTAGTGTGATAGAATGTTCTAAAATTAGATCATGTTCCTAACTGCACAACTCTGAATTTACTAAAGTGAACTGTATACTTTAAATGGATGAATCTTCTGGTATATGAATTAAATCTCAATAACGCTAAATTAAGGAAAGAAAAAGCAACACTAGCTGGGCATGATGGCTCAAGCCTGTAATCCCAGCACTTTGGGAGGCTGAGGCAGCCGGATCTCTAGGTCAGGTGTTCGAGACCAGCCCGGCCAACCAAAAACCCCGTCTCTACTAAAGAGCCGGGCGTGGTGGTGTGTGCCTGTCATCCCAGCTACTTGGGAAGCTGAGGCAGGAGAATTGCTTGAACCCAGGAGGCAGAGGTTGCAGTGAGCTGAGATCGCGCCACTGCACTCCAGTCTGGGCAATAGGGTGAGACTCCATCTCAAAAAGAAAAGCAACACCAAGGAGACTAACAAAATCTACCTGAAGAATGCCCTCAAGAAGATTTGTAAACACCAGTATTCGGTAAAAATGGAATCAGAACACCACTCAACTCAGTCATACAGCAGATTGATTCAGACCCAAATGCCACTCTTACAAAGAAGTATCTCCCACCTACTCAATAAGTCCAGGACACAATAAGAAACTAATCTAAAAGGAATACTAAGAAATAAACATGTTATCAATTTTTTTTTTTTTTTTGAGACGGAGTCTTGCTCTGTAGCCCCGGCTGGAGTGCAGTGGCCGGATCTCAGCTCACTGCAAGCTCCGCCTCCCGGGTTTATGCCATTCTCCTGCCTCAGCCTCCCGAGTAGCTGGGACTAATAGGCGCCCGCCACCTCGCCCGGCTAGTTTTTTTTTTTTTTTGGTATTTTTAGTAGAGCGGGGTTTCACCTTGTTAGCCAGGATGGTCTCGATCTCCTGACCTCGTGGTCCGCCCGTCTCGGCCTCCCGAAGTGCTGGGATTACAGGCTTAAGCCACCGCGCCCGGCCATTTTATCAAAATTTAAGTCCAGCCAGATGCCAGGGCTCACGCCTATAATCCCAGCACTTTTTGGAGGCCAAGGTGGACACATCGTTTGAGCTCAGGAGTTCAAGATCAGCCTGGACAACACAGCGAAACCTAATCTCTACTAAAAATACAAAAATTAGCCAGCCATGGTGGCATGTGCCTGTAGTCCCAGCTACTCAGGAGGCTGAGATAGGAGAATTGTTTGAACCCGGGAAGCAGAGGCTGCAGTGAGCTGTGATGTGCCACTGCATTTGAGCCTGGGCAACAGAGCCAGATCATGTCACAAAAAACAAAAAAGTCTAATAACTGATTTATGCCAAAAGTGTATACTAATCTATGTCACCATCTAAAATCCTTCTGGCACCTATATGTATGACACACAGGTTCCCAAAACAAAGATATAACTAATAGTGTAGCTATGAGCAAATCCAAAACCTCCAAGCCCAGAGTGTCCTCTCCACCTAAAATGACACATCTCAGAGTCATCTGTTAGCTTTTCAAAGTAGCCTAGAAGTCTCCTACTCTCTGAAACACATGCCTTTCAATGCATAAAGTCCCCAGTTTTCAAAATTCAAATAACGTACTTTGGCACTCTCTCCCCTCATAAATATAAACAAACCCATCTCTCAGGTACGGTGTTACTCAAAAACATCTGAAAAATAGAAAAGGAGGTCAAGGTGTCTGCTAATCTAAACTCAGTAAGATGAAGGTTCTCCTTCAACGCATATTCTCAACGCATATTCTATGTTAATCCAAAGCCTAAGGATTTGTATGCCCAGAACAAAATTAGGGCTCAAAGATTAATAGTTGAAGAAATGATGGTTTGACTGTTCTGTCTTGAATTTCAATGGTTTCATTTCAACTGATTTTCTCTCTCTACCAAAATACCTTCCTAGAAAAGTCAGGTAGAATAAAAATCAGCAGCAAAATTGCTTTTCTCCTCGAAATTGTGATGGTACAAACTGTGAAACCTCCCTTCATATAACCATTAATGGCATAATCTATCATCTAGTCACAAAAGATAAAATCTCAGCTTTTGACTATTATTTTCCTACAAGCACCTACTTTCATACCTTTAGTCCAACCAACCACATCAAGACATATTCTATGTTGTCATACTACTGTTATGTCTACTACTACTTCAAAAATTCTCCCAACCTCCTCTCCTCCATTCCAACATTTACAATGTTAACACATCTTTCTTCCTCCAGCCACAGGGCTGTTTCTAAAATATCATCTATAGGACACAATCCCAGAACATGTTATACAAAGCCTTTACAACTAACATTTTTTACAATTTTGTTTTTACAGTTGGCTGCTCCCCAAACGCATTAGGGCCCCTCACAAATCTTTGTTACATGTGTCATTTTTGACCTGTGAGTTCTTGAAGATTTGTCTATTTCTACTGCACTGACATACTAATATATTTAGCTATGGAATAATAACAGCACTCTGAAAACCTGTAATGAAAGAATTTCATACTCCAGTTACTTATATACTGTATTACTAGTCATGCACCATATACAAAATGAGTTAAGCTGAAAAAGTCCTCAGAAAGACCACTGAACTAAACCAGTCTTTTTGAACCAGGTTTCTTGTTCACCAGGTGTGCACTATGTCTCCACTATCATAATAAAGCCTATTATCAAATCTGCCAATTTATTGGCATTTTCTATTTTGTGTAGCCCAAAGTTCTCCAAATAAGAATGAAAAGACGCCAGATGCAATGGCTCACATCTGTAATCCCAGCATTTTGGGAGGCCAAGGCAGATCACTTGAGGTCAGGAGTTCAAAACCAGTCTGGCCAATATGGTGAAACCCTGTCTCTACTAAATATAGAAAAAAATAATAATAATTATCCAGGAATGGTGGCAGGCACCTGTAGCCCCAGCTAATTGGGAGGCTGATGCAGGAGAATCACTTGAAACTGGGAGGTGGAGGCTGCAGTGGGCCAAGATCAAACCACTGCACTCCAGCCTGGGCAATAGCGCAAGACTCTGTCTCAAGAAAAAGAGATGAGAAGAAAAGAGCTGACAGTAAATCAGTCTCTATGAAGGCTAGCAAGATGTCCCACAATGACTGAGAGTACTTTTAATTCTAAAAGGTGTCCATCCTCAGGCGTAGGAGTTACCCTTTGAGGCTGGTAGCACCGGAGTTTTATTTATGTCTTTAACTGGCAAGTATCCTGATGTAGGGTCCATGAGATATGACAAAAAAGAATGACTGTCCATAAGTCAGTGATGTATCCTTTTTCAACTGAAATGTCACATCTGTTTTCAATTGAAATGTCATTCACATACCATAAAATTCAACATTTAAAAGGGTGCCGTTCCATGGTTTCTATTAGTTCTGCAATATCACCACTATCTAATTTGAGAACAATTTCATAGGTGATCAATTATAAGGGAAAGTGGTGCTGCAATTCATTACATCTGAAGAAAATATATCTAGTTTTTATCTATAGTTTTAGTATGAAAACACAGTAGTATTTGTGGCACAAATCGGAACACATATACATCAAGTCTTTTATGAGAATTTTTTAAAGAATAGTGCCAGGTTTGACCAGGAACAGTGGCTCACGCCTGTAACCCCATCACTTTGGGAGGACAAGGTGGGTGGATCATCAAAACAGGTCAGGAGTTCGAGACCAGTCTGGCCAACATAGTGAAACCCCATCTCTACTAAAAATACAAAAAATTAGCCAGGTGTGGTGGTGTGCACCTGTAATCCCAGCTACTCAGGAGGCTGAGGCAGTAGAATCGCAAGAACCCAGGGGGGTGGAGGTTGCAGTGAACCGAGATCGCACCACTGCATTCTAGCCCAGGCGACAGCATGAGACTCCGTTTCAAAAACAAAAAAGCAGCATAGTGCCAGGGTAGCTGCTGACGAACGTCAATTTCATGTACATGACCGATCTATTTTTAGATATATTTTTAGAGTACTTCCCAATCTTGCTTAAAAGATCTATTTTTAGAGTACTTCCAATCTTACTTTTTAAAAGACTCTTCAATAACTATAGCTTTGAATACTTGTGCATTCCCAACATCGTGATAAAAATTCACTTTTATTACAACACTTTTCACAAAACAAAACCAGTGCCTTCAAATGAGTAATATTAAAAGAGGGCAGGGTGCAGTGGTTCACACGTGTCATCTCAGCACTTTGCATGGCCAAGGCAGGAAGATCTCTTGAGCCCAGGCGGGTGGACCGCCTGAGGTCAAGAGGTCAAGACCGGCCTGGCCAACGTGGAGCAACAGTCTCCACTGAAAAGACAAAAATCAGTTGAAAATACAAAAACTAGTTGTGTGTAGAGGTGCACACCTGTAATCCCAGCTACCTGGGAGACTGAAGCAGGAGAATCACTTGAACCCAGGAGGAGGCAGAGGTTGCAAGCTGAGATCAACCCACTGCACTCCAGCCTGAGCGCCAGAGTACGGCTCCATCTCAAAAAAAAAAAAAGAAAACCTCCTGGACACTGTTTTTTACTCCCATTTACGTAGGAAGACCCACAGCTTTCAAACACCTCTGAGCCAATTTCCCGTCTTCTTTTATTAAACAATTTAACATAGTCAATGCAGTATCACTATGTTACCGTTTAGAATAAACTTCTAAACTTTATGAAGATGAATCTTCAGAATGACTTCTGGGAAGGTATTAACACCATTTTTCTAAGTTGTTATTCCACCAGGTTATACCCAACCTATTTCCCAGGTCCAAACTGACCTAATGTTTCCCAAACCAGCAAAAAACTACTGTATCTGCCCGTCTCCCCACTAACCAAACACTCCTCCTCCTTTCACCTTCATTAACATCTATCCTATAAGACATGGACTCAATTCTCCAACCCAACTTGAGTAAGTACCCTTCATGTGGACACCTCCTAAAACTCATTTCCCAACAAAGATCTCAGTACTATAAAAGTCAGCTCTTTGCCAGCTATTACCTAGTTGCTCCACTAGTTATCAGTTATCATTATCTATTAGCTGACATTAGAACAAAAGTTAGACGTTAAAAGCTGACATTAGAACAAAATAAGACATTACTTTTCACTGACACTCAATAGAACTCAATAGAACAAAAAAAGACATTACTTTTCACCGACACACATTATGCAGCAATATATCAGACAGTAACTACTAGCATCAGCTGGGGCAAAAATAATTGCGGTTTTGCTTTTTACCATTCAAAGAAATGTCAAAACCGGAAGTACGTTTGCTCCAACCTAATATATTTTTGTCTATTGAAAAACTGAAGAGGTCACCAATTTAAGACCCAATGGCATTGGTAAGAAATGTGAAGACATTTCTGCAAACATGTGATTTCTTTAGATTCCCTGCAGTATGTATCTCATTTTCTCAACTAATGTTTTCCAAAGTCCCCGCTCAAATTTTCAAAAATATCCTTATTCACAATGTGCCTTGCCAAGGAAAGACTTCTTAATGTGAACTATTCAACTATTTAATGAGAAGACTGCCACCGTATACTGCTAAAACTTGATATACTCATAATTTAAAACATCGACTGAGAGTCCATGACATCCCTGAAATTATACCCACAAAGTGTGAGTTTATTAAATTGGTCTGAATTGAGCCATGACAAAGCAATAGGATAATAATACACAGAAATACAACCACTTCCGTACTTTGCATCAATGATTCTCAACTCTGACTGGACAAAAGAATGCACAGAAAGCACTGAAAAATATTCTAGTACTTAAGAAAGTCTGCAAAAGACCAGTTATTTACGAACCCCTATAGGAGAAGTCGGCATGAGTATGTTTTAAATGCGGTCAAGCAAATACCATGTGCAGGAAGGATAAAGATAAAGGGCAGATGCTTCAGACAAACTCACTGGGTTTCAGTGCCTTCAAGACACCTGACCAATAACCCATTTATACCTAGTGTTCCATTACTGGAATGCTAAGCTTGTTGGAGTTATTTATACCCTACTGCGTTAGGTCTGCATTACCAAGGTCTGATTGCAAAAATTCAAAAAATTGCAATCTCAGGAATAAATGGGTTTAGTTCATTAGTAAAGAAAAGTCCTGACTTATTTTCAACTGGAAGTTCTGCACTGATTCTGATTTTATTTTTTGAGACAGAGTCTCACTCTGTCACCTAGGCTGGAGTGCAGTGGCGCGATCTCAGCTCACTGAAACCTCCATCTCCCGGGATCAAGCCGTTCTCCTGCATCATCCTCCCGAGTAGCTGGGACTACAGGTCCACGCTACCATGCCCAGCTAATTTTTTATTTTTTAGTAGAGACAGGGTTCCACCATATTGGCCAGGCTGGTCTTGGAACTCCTGACGTCGTGATCCACCCGCCTTGGCCTCACAAAGTGCTGGGATTACAGGCGTCAGCCACCGTGCCCGGCCAATTTTTATTTTTTAAGAATTTCAAAAATTTCAACAAAAATAAAAATAAAGAATTACAAAACTCCTTAGTTTTCAAAATGTTCACACATAACTGTAAAAATCTGAGGAAATGGCCAGGCACAATGGCTCACACCTGTAATCCCAGCACTTTGGGAGGCCAAGGTGAGTTAATCACCTGAGTTCAGTAGTTCGAGACCAGCCTGGTCAACATGGTGAAACCCAGTCTCTACTAAAAATACAAAAATTAGCTGGGGGTGGTGGTGCATGCCTGTAATCCCAGCTACTTGGGAAACTGAGGCAGGAGAATAGCTTGAACCGAGGAGACGGACGTTGTAGTGAGCCAAAATCATGCCACGTCACTCCAGCCTGGGTGACAAGAGCAAGAGCTCATCTTAAAAAAAAAAAAAAAAAAAAAAAACTGAGGAAACCACTAATGTCAAATAAAAAAATATATTTTGATGATGCATTAAGCATGCTCAACCGCACCATTTTAATTGGGCATTCAAGGCCTTTTACAATCTGGATTTAAATTCTTTTTCAGGTCTTACTCTTCTGGCCTTTTAATGACTACCTACCATATTCTATGAGATTATTTCTCAAACAGAAAGTATATACTTTCATGTCTGACATTTTCAGTGTATACTCTATGGTATTTAACGGCTGACTTGATTCCTTTACACAACTCCCATGGTGACTGATTAACTCAGTTCAAACGTTAAGCATTCGCCAATCAGTAATTTTTATTCCAAAATCAGAGACGGAATTGTTATATACAGTAATAACATTAAAATACTAATGATTGGAATACTGGCATTCTAAGACAAGTAGTAGTACTATGCTTCATATAAAGTAATGTGCTTTATATATTGCATTTTTAAAGTGTATTGCATATAATAGTTTGCTCCATATACTTACATATACTGCATGAGTTTAAACACAACAAGCCAAATAAGTCTAACACTTACTTCATGTTAACTGAGACTGATATCAGATTGTCAATGTGGTAACACTCTTAAACACATCATTCTATTTCCTGTTTAGTATTTGCTATCATCAATTCTAAATGTATTACCCAAAGCCACCCATAACCCAGTCCCTAGTCACCACACTCAGTGAATTCTTTTGTATTTTTAGTAGAAACGGGCACTATGAAATAATGCATTAAAATCATTATCACCCTACCTAATAATCTACTTAAGGTTATTTTTTTGTTTTGGAGGAAAGGGAATATGTTTGAAAACATCTTTGATGTTCATCACCACAAACTAGAAAACCAAATGGTTCTCATTAATAGCTGTTTAGCAGAAAGACAAAACACTTTTAACATACCTATCATAATAGTCCCGTTGAAAGTCATAGTCCAAGTCAAAAGAGGAGCTGAAAAATAAATACCGAAAAGGGTTAATTTGGAAATGTTGCTACTAATTCACAACATCAGGTGAGGGGAGAACCATGCCAAATAAACCACAACAGATAGATCAACAAGATTAGCACTGAATGATCCCCAATCATTCATACAATAAATCACTCAATTCCAATCACCTTAGACCACTGGAAATGTAGTGGTCAAACTGGTAATTCAGGTTAAAATTCACTAAGATTTTCACATACGACATAGTTAAACTGAACACTGAAAAACAGAACGGTAAACTAAACATTTGTATACCACACTTCTTCCCTCTCTTATTCTCTGGTGTCTTAGAAGCTCAACGATCCTGTAGAAGTATTTCAGGCTATGCTATAAATATCTAACTACTCTTAAATATCAATAGCAAAAACCTCAGGGATTTTTAATTCTCTAGTAATTTTCTCTAGGGCAAAAGAGAGACATATGAACACAAAAATAATAAAACCTCATTTATACACAGATAAAACACAGTACACTTAACCCTCCCCACATCCAGAAAACAGATAGAGAAGATGCCCACTGATGGACACAATGCAGTTATAAATAATAAAGTTTCCGGACCTGAGTAGAGGGGACGGAGAAGGGTGTTCTGTTACTGACCCGTACATCTCCGCTGCAGATCGTTTCACACCTGCTTTTCCTCGGTTCACTTTTGGCTCTGCAGCCAGGTTAATATCTGAAAAACAAAAGCAAAAATTTTAGTGACAACTCTGTATCCAGGTAAAACAAACTACAAAGTTAATTTTTTTATTTTTGAGACATAGTTTCGCTTTGTTCCCCAGGCTGGAGTGCAATGGTGCCATCTCGGCTCACTGAAACCTCCACTGCCCGGTTCAAGGGATTCCCCTGCCTCAGCCTCAAGAGTAACTATGACTACAAGCGGGCACCACCATGCCCAGCTAATACAAAGTTTAGAAAATCTGAAACAAGGCCGGGCGCGGTGGCTCAAGCCTGTAATCCCAGCACTTTGGGAGGCCGAGGCGGGCGGATCACAAGGTCAGGAGATCGAGACCATCCTGAGTCCCCGTCTCTACTAAAAATGCAAAAAATTAGCTGGGCGCGGTTGCGGGCGCCTGTAGTCCCAGCTACTCAGGAGGCTGAGATAGGAGAATTGTTTGAACCCAGGAGGCAGAGGCTGCAGTGAGCTGTGATGTGCCACTGCATTTGAGCCTGGGCAACAGAGCCAGATCATGTCACAAAAAACAAAAAAGTCTAATAACTGATTTATGCCAAAAGTGTATACTAATCT
>NW_012122709.1:6900805-6909525 GCF_000951035.1 Colobus angolensis palliatus | reverse complement strand
GTAAACCCGGGAGGCAGAGCTTGCAGTGAGCTGAGATCCGGCCACTGCACTCCAGTCCGGGCGACAGAGCAAGACTCCGCCTTAAAAAAAGAAAAAGAAAAGAAAATCTGAAACAAAACAACTCATCTTTCTTTTTTTTTTTTTTTTAAGACAGGGTCTCACTGTAATACAAGCTGGAGTGCAGTGATGCAATAACAGCTCAATACAGCCTAGACCTCCAAAGCTCGGGTGATCCTCCCATCCAAGTAGCAGGCACTACCAAGGCTGGCTAATTTTTTTATTTTTCATAGGGACGAACTCTTGGGGTCAAGTGATCTGCCTTGACCTCCCAAAGTGCTGGAATTACAAGTGTGAGCTACCATGCTCAGCTTCATCTCTCCTTTTAATATTAAAAAGGCTCATAAATTTTTACAAGGCTAAGACTTCATCTTCCATATATTTGTGCTCTCTTCTGTACCATTAAAGTGTTCCTGAGACATAACATTAAGTCTGTCTTTGGTACTCTCCACCCTCAGATCCCACTTTAACTCAACTCTCCCCATTCAAGGCACTGACTGTTCACTCAGTTACTATTACAAGGGAAAACTATCAGTGGTTACCTTTCCAAGAATGGTTCAGTTCATTCCGAATTATTACAAATATATTAAAATATACACCAATCCACAAAATAATATAGTGCAGTGTGACACCCTCAAATCATCCTCAAAGGCAACTTCAGATTTCCCTTATAAGTAAGGATTAGCTGTACTGCATGTAAAACATCCGGAGTTAACAACTGCTTTCTGAATAATTCGTAAGTTGCTTAAACAGCCTTTACACACACCAAAAAAATAAAAGAGCAAAGGGAAACAACCCTAGTTTTTCAAATACAATTTGTAACACGTAAGCCCAGCTACCTACCCTGCTACCCATGACCTTCCAAACAAGAATTCATCTTCTCCTTGTTCTAAAAACCCATGTCAGAAAGCCAAAATTGTTTTTTAACTTCCCAGTCATGCTAAAGCACTCAGTCAACAGTACCTCCATTTTCATATATACTGCTTTTATTAAGATGAGTCTCATTTTAATACACACATGCCCCAAAATATACAAATTCCATATATATATATTTTTAGACGGAGTCTTGCCCTGTTGCCCATGCTGGAGTGCAATCACGGCTCACTGTAACCTACGCCTCCTGGGTTCAAACAATTCTCCTGCCTCAGCCTCCTGAGCGGCTGGGATTACTGGCACCTGCCACCACGGCCTGCTAATTTTTTGTATTCTTAGTAGAGACAGCTTTTCCCGGTGTTAGCCAGGATGGTCTCCATCTCCTGACCTCATGACCGGCCCAACTCAGCCTCCCAAGGTGCTGGGATTACAGGCATGAGCCACTGCACCTCGCCAAACGTGGATATCTTAAACTTAATCCTTTATATCTTACCTTTTTATACAAAAGGAGCTCATCAAATCAACAACTGAAAACCACCTGAGGCCAGGTACAGGGGCTCATGCCTGTAATCCCAGCACTTTGGGAGGCAGAGGCGGGAGAATCACCTGAGGTCAAGAGGTGAAGACCAGCCCGGAAAACATGGTTAAACCTCGGATCTACCAAAAAATACAAAAATGAGCCAGGTGTGGTGGTGCACTCCCGTAGTACCAGCTACTCGGGAGGCTGAAACAGGACAATGGCTTGAACCTGGGAGGCTGAGGTTGCAGTGAGCCAAGACTGCACCACTGCACTCAAGCCTAAGCGACAGAACTAGACTGTGTCAAAAAGAAAAATAAAGATTGAATATACTGTCTATTTGCTGAACACCATTACATGAATACCTTCAGGTTTTGGTATATTAACCTCATTTACAATTCTGACTTTGAAACCATATAGTGTTTTAAAACTAAAGATAGAATTTCTAAAAATGCAATCCAGTAAGATGTAAAAACAATAAATAGATGCAAATTGTGTATCTGGTTGGTTACGTAACATTATCAAAGAATTGCTTCATGTAACTCTAACCTATCATGCTATGAGTCAACAGACATAGTAGAATGTATACAAAGAATAAAACCACAAATATAAAATTGAAAATAATCATCTTAATTTTGTAAAAACACAGGTGTGATTATTTTGAAACTGAGGCACAAAGTACACATAAAATGAGAAGTTAAAACAGACATCTAGTAGTACAACTAATCAAATAAACATATGGACGCTGCATTCTGGCTTGAATAAACCAAATCATAGGTAGCACTCTGAGGTGTCATTACATTTGAAAAGACAAGAAAATCTAAGACTGAGCCAAACTGCAATTGGCCCAATGATGGAGCGAAACCCCAATGAGGAGACAAGCAGTCAACAACACTAGAGAGCTCCACCAGTCTGCTGTGGGGAGGATATAACAATTTAGGCAACATTTTAACACCGTGAAGTGTCATTCCCAGGTCACCCTACTCACAATTGTCAAATGAGAGTTGTCCTGTCTCTACTACACAAAACAGTACAATGAAGAATATCCTTTACTTAGCCAATTATAACTATAAGCCTAATGTATTTTTATTAGACTGAATAGTCACAATATCCAGAATATCTCAGGCTGTCAGTTTTACAGACATAAAAAAAACAAAAACAAAAAAACATGAATCAAAAAACTCAGGCCTGATCATCAACGAAAAAATTAACTTAACGGAGACCTTACCTAAAACCTGGCCAGCAATCATTCTGCCATCCTCTCCTGCTACAGCAGCCCGGGCATTTCTCTCATTAACATATTGAACGAAGGCAAAGCCCTTATGAACAGAGCAGCCCACAATTTTGCCGTACTTCGAAAAGATGGCCTCCACATCAGATTTCTTGACCACAAGAGTGTTGAGATTCCCAATGAACACACGGGAGTTCATGGAGCGAGGATCTGTCTTGTTGGTAACGTTGCTGGCCATTGTGTTTGATGATACGGTTTCTCACAAAGCTGAAAACTGTAAAGCAAAAAAAAGTATTCAGGTGAACAGATGCTAAAAACAATATGCCTTGATAAACATTCTCCACTCTCACTCTGAATCACTGTTAACTGCCCAGTATCAGGCAAATTAAAGGGACTCACAGCATTATGTATTTACTAATAAACTCAGAGACTCCAGCCTCTGAATATGTTCTAGGAAATTCAACTTCTTCCTCTTCATTCTATTTCAGCAGCACTAAACTCTAAATTATCAGGAAAAAAAAAATTCTCCCTGGCAGGTCATTGGCAATATAATTTCCTTGGACATAATTCCAAGTGGCCCTCCTCTAATAACTCAAGCAAATTAGAACTGCCTAAATTCTCTGACACCAGTATCTGCTGTTTTTCACATTACAGGTCATGCTAACTATTCCCTGCCATCAATAATCTTGATTCACGCTGCTTTTATTGAGTTTCACCGGTTCTGTATATATATACACAGCATAGCAAATGTCAAATTCTGTTCCAAGCCATTCATTAGCTAGATTAATATGGATAGCTTACACTTACCCATTAAGTATAATTTTCTTCAAAAGGCAATAAACAGAATCAATTCATTTACACTGGAAACACCTATTTCCAGATACTTCAATTAACTGCAGAATGCTTTAGATACGTAAGTATCAATACCATCTTTTTACAGACTGCAATGACTCCAAGGCTACTTTTTATATAACCTAAAATATAGGACATTTAATAATATCGGATGGTGATGATGATAAAACTAGCCAGTGGAACACGGCATGAATCAAATTAAGGATCGGGGAACTAAAGAAAAATATACAACTTTCCACAAATTATTTAAAACCAAAAATTCTGTCTTTACATATGTGATGGAGGCTCAATACTATCATAACAATATGAAGATTCACAATACCATCTTAGGTCCTGTATAAGTGAAAATGTTTTATTTCATTCTTTCAGCATTGTTTCCTGCCTCTTTCCACTCCACTCCCTATCTTGAACAAGACTTAAAAACATTCTTAAGATTTCCCCTTCATCCCTTTGAAAGGTTCCGATGAATCTCAAAATATTCCAGTATTTGTTATCCTTTCGATCCTCAAGTGAATCAGACAAACTAGTTCTTATGGATGATGTAAAAAAATATATATATATATATATATACATGTACAGAAAAACAGGCAGTATAACACCATTTCATTTATATATGACTCCTACCATTCTGATGCTTAATACAGTCATTTAACAGGCAGTACTGATTTAAAAGCTCCAACAAAACTTCACTTCCTTCCAAATGTTTCTGAAATTCGTGTCTTTATGTTACTTTCTAAAGTATATCTTTACAAAAAGTTCTTAATATTTTAAGACTTAGCAATAAAAATTAACAAACAGTAGCCACTGAAATCCACCAACAGTCTTTCAGCTCTTAAGTATGCCAGAAAGTCTGAGGACACTAAAAAGAGGAATGAAAACAAAAATCTGCATTAAGGCCTAACCGGTTTCAGATACTACTGCTGGTTTATAATACTTGCTATTACTACAAGTGGAGATACAATCTGGTTTTAAGCAACTATTTTTCACAAACAATAGGTATATCAACAGAAAATATAATCCCCATAGTTTTAATGAGAAGAAATTACCAGGGGTGAAGGGCTCCATAAGCCATCACAGAATACTGAATATAAGGGAAAAAACCCATCACACCACAGTCCAATGTTCCAAATGGACATTTGCAAAAAAATACCGATGTGATTGAAAGGGGGTAGGCACCACAGACAGAAATGGATCTAAATGACCATTTTCTCAATTTTCACAAATCTGAGTACATACCTAGAACTAATCAAGATGTATGGAATTCATAATCCCACAGCATTTTTCACGTGTATCAGGGCTTAATTCTCTCAAAGATCCACACAGGAAAAGCTCCGTAGAAAAGCATCCAGGCATATAAGTAAAAGGATTCTAGCAATGGTTGTTATCTCTGAGTTTAAGGATATGATTTCTCATTTTGTTTATGCTCCGGTTATTAAATCTGCTACAAAAGTGATGCACTACTTATTTTTGAAAATGTAATAATCCCAACTTCCAAAGGTTGCCTACAATTAATACCCATACTCACTACAAGGATTTAAATTCAAGATGGAGGCAACAGTAAAGACAGATGTACTCACAAATACCGATTAATTCCACTCTTAGTAACATATCCTCCTAAGGAATGAACAGTCACTACAAACTCATTCATTTTGGGGGTCAAATATTTACTAACCATGTGCTGAGTACCACATTCCGGGGAAAATCCAGGCAACAAATAGTAACAAAGACTGTCCTGAGAGCTTCCTTAAATTTTAGTGGTAGCGCTATGTCCAATTTTATGGAAGAGGTAGATTTCCCGAAGTTTTAGAAATAACCAAATGATGTCCAGTCACGCTTCATCCCACCTCAAAATTTTAAGGTACCATACAGGTGAAATTTCCATAAAGGGAGGAGGATAGCCAATACTGAAACACAAAGAAACTATTGGAAAAGAACTGGGACTCTTGGAAAGGGGCAGCAAGAGCAGAGCCATTTTTGAATCTGACTCCCAACAGACGACTCAAGATGGCAAAATCACTATCCTACAGATAGCATTTACAACAAAACTCCAAAATGCAAGGCAGTAAAGGCAAGCCAGCTTATATGGTTTCACTGATTGTGGGAGTATTGGAAGAGAACTGTGACTCTTGGAAAGGGGCAGCAAGAGCAGAGCAGTTTTTGAATCTTCAACTCCCAACATAAGACTCAAGATGGCAAAATCACTATCCTACAGACAGCATTTACGGTTTCACTGACTGGGAGAAATAAAAAATAAACAACTTGGAGAATAAAACACTTAGAAATACAATACCAAAATAACCAGCAGGTATTTATTGAAAAGAAAGAAATTTTAGAAAAGCGGTTAAAACTTGTAAGTTTTACCTGCTCCAATAGTGAGTGAGCACAAGGAATTTCAATAAAAATGTGTGAAGGTGCAAGAGCAGTTGCGTCCCTGTAAACTCTCATAACTAAACAAACCTTGTGTGGCTGATTCCACTGCCAATCCCTCTTCCTTTCACCAAAAGATAACAATCATTCTGACTTTACTAGTACTTTCTTACTTGTAAAATAATTCTAATGCCTAAATGTGTAACTGTAGACATTCTTGTCTTCCCAAAAAAATAAATGTGATGCATTTAAGGCATTTTTGTACATTAAGTCCCGCTTCTATTGCATTAAAATTTATCTGTTTAAGAATCCAGGGACGGCCGGGCGCGGTGGCTCAAGCCTGTAATCCCAGCACTTTGGGAGGCCGAGACGGGCGGATCACGAGGTCAGGAGATCGAGACCATCCTGGCTAACACGGTGAAACCCCGTCTCTACTAAAAATAGAAAAACTAGCCGGGCGAGGTGGCGGGCGCCTGTAGTCCCAGCTACTCGGGAGGCTGAGGCAGGAGAATGGCGTAAAACCCAGGAGGCGGGGCTTGCAGTGAGCTGAGATCTGGCCACTGCACTCCAGTCCGGGCGACAGAGCGAGACTCCGCCTCAAAAAAAAAAAAAAGAAAAGAAAAAAGAATCCAGGGTATTGACCTGTTGTTTCCCAGTCTGTATTTTCCAGAATTGATACTCCTAGTACAATTCCACATATTCTTAATTCCTGAAAGTGGCAGCTGGGACCGAAGGCTTATTCAGCCTCATCTGCAATTATTTTGGCAAGACTACATTGTCCTATAAGCGGCAATACCTTTTTGTGTTGTCATTGATGCTTAAACAATACCATTTCTCTCTAGGTAGTATGGTGTGGTTTCTCGAGCACCACATGTTATGCAGACTGCTGTTAGAAATCCTAAGAACAGGCCGGGCGCGGTGGCTCAAGCCTGTAATCCCAGCACTTTGGGAGGCCGAGACGGGCGGATCACGAGGTCAGGAGATCGAGACCATCCTGGCTAACACGGTGAAACCCCGTCTCTACTAAAACCCTGGCTAATACAAAAATTAGCCAGGCGTGGTGGCGCACGCCTGTAGTCCAAGCTACTCGGGAGGCTGAAGCAGGAAAACCACTTGAACCCGGGAGGTGGAGGTACCATTGAGTCGAGATCGCACCACTGTACTCCAGCCTGGGCGACAGAAGGAAACTTCGTCTCAAAGAACCTGAAATCTTGATGGAGAATAGCATGTCCAATTTATGAATTTACAGTTCACATATTCCAAGCCGGGTGAAGTGGCTCACACCTGTAATCCCAGCCCTTTGGGATACAGGCAGTTCATGTGAGATCAGGAGTTCAAGGTCACTCTGGCTAACATGGTGAAACTAAAAATACAAAATTCAGCTATGCGTGGTGGCCTACACCTGTAGTCCCAGCTACTCAGGAGGCTGAGGCAGGAGAATGGCGTGAACCTGGGAGGCGGAGCTTGTAGTGAGCTGAGGTCAGGCCACTGCACTCCAGCCCGGGCGACAGAGTGAGACTCCGTCTCAAAAAAAAAAAGAAATCCTAAGAACAGTCCCTCAGTTCTTTCATGTAACAGGTTGCCAGCATCCTTTTATAGTAGTAAAATAAACTCCTTGATCACATTAAAAAAAAGTATTTTTTTTTTGAGATGGAGTCTTGCTCTTGTTGCCAAGGATGGAGTGCAAAGGGGGAATCTTGGCTCACTGCAACCTACGCATCCCGGTTTCAAGTGATTCTCCTGCCTCAGCCTCCTCATTAGCTGGGATTATAGGCACGCGCCACCAAGCATGGCTACTTTTCTATTTTTAGTAGACACCGGGTTTCTCCATGTTAGTCAGGCTGGTCTCAAACTCCTGACCTCAGGTGAAACGCCTGCCTCTGCCTCCCAAAGTGCTAGGATTACAGGCGAAAGCCACTGCGCCCAGCCGTGATCCCATTTTCTTGCCTTAATTGTTAGTCCCTTTACTTCTGGAAGGTGTAAAAACCACTTGCAGAATGAAAAGGTCTACTTTTACTTTTTGCCTTATACAGATCTAAATTACTTGGTCATATTCTATATGAATTTTTGTAACAGAGTTCTAACAACTAACAACCCAATATTAATAAATTTCAAGCAATAATAGTGTTTTAAAAATACAACTTCAAGTGATGTGAAAATTATAATTTCAGTCAAAAAGGCAGTATCTGAAAACGTACAATACACTGGAGACATAAATGAACTACATAAAAATCATGTAAGAACGGACAGTACAGAAACATCACATATTTTAAAATGTTCTTGGGTACTCTGCTTGTGATTAATCTTTACTATCATTTTCATAGTTTCTCTGTATTTCTAAAATTCACTACAATGTTCATGCAAGCTTGGGGTTTTGGTAGAAAAAACTGATTTAAGTCAAATTCCTTAAACAGAAAATCCATTTGGTAGAAATTTTAAAAGGTTAATCACATTAGTAAGAATAGTCCAGGTCTGAATATATACTGAAATATTTTGAGGTCAATGCCCATTATTATCTTATTCCCCCTCTTCTAGTTGAAGGAGTCTAAAATTTTTTTTTTATAATGCAAGCTAACCCAGGGATCCTTCTCTATCATCATCTATTCGTGTGTAACAGTCGAATAATGCTGTTAGATAATTAAGTGATATTAATTTACATGAACTAGATTTAACATTAAGGAATCTGGGGCCAGGCGCGGTGGCTCACGCCTGTAATCCCAGCACTTTGGGAGGCTGAGGCGGGCGGATCATGAGGTCAGGAGATCGAGACCATCCTGGCTAACATGGTGAAACCCCGTCTCTACTAAAAATACAAAAAAATTA
>NW_012122709.1:6892553-6900560 GCF_000951035.1 Colobus angolensis palliatus | reverse complement strand
AAAAAAAAAAAAAAGAAATCTGGGGCTGGGTTCAGTGGTTCAGGCCTGTAATCCCAGCACTTCAGGAGGGGAAGGCGTGCAGCTCATGAGGTCAAGAGATCAAGACCATCCTGGCCAACATGGTGAAACCCTGACTCTACTAAAACCCTGGCTAATACAAAAATTAGCCAGGCGTGGTGGCGCACGCCTGTAGTCCAAGCTACTCGGGAGGCTGAAGCAGGAAAACCACTTGAACCCGGGAGGTGGAGGTACCATTGAGTCGAGATCGCACCACTGTACTCCAGCCTGGGCGACAGAAGGAAACTTCGTCTCAAAGAACCTGAAATCTTGATGGAGAATAGCATGTCCAATTTATGAATTTACAGTTCACATATTCCAAGCCGGGTGAAGTGGCTCACACCTGTAATCCCAGCCCTTTGGGATACAGGCAGTTCATGTGAGATCAGGAGTTCAAGGTCACTCTGGCTAACATGGTGAAACTAAAAATACAAAATTCAGCTATGCGTGGTGGCCTACACCTGTAGTCCCAGCTACTTGGGAGGCTGAGACAGGAGAATTGCTTGAACAGGGGAGGCAGAGGTTGTAGTGAGCCGAGATTGTGCTAGTGCACTCCAGCCTAGGCAACAGACGGAGACTGTCTCAAAAACAAACATACAGTTCAAATATTCCAGCTTCCATTATTTGTAAATCAGAAGGTTAAATACTTCAAAAGTGAAGCAGTAGTCTAGTCACATTCCGGCCAGGCACTTTGGGAGGCCGACGGGGGTGGATCATGAGGTCAGAAGGACACTATCCTGGCTAACATGGTGAAACCCCATCTCTACTAAAAATATGAAAATTAGCGGGGCATAGTGGCACACACCTGTAGTCCCAGCTGCTTGGGAGGCTGAGGCAGGAAAATTGCTTGAACCCAGAAGGCCGTGGTGCAGTCAGCAGAGACAGCACCACTGCACTCCAGTCTGGGCAACAGAGTGAGATTCCGTCTCAAAAAAAAATAAAAAAAACTTCCTCAACAAATGAGAACCTTAAGTGCTATTTCCTTCTTAAACTCAACACTGAATAATACACAAAAGCTGTCATGAAAAGGATAGACTTTAGAAACCTAACATTAGGTCAGCCATGGTGGCTCACACCTCTAATCCCAGCACTTTGGGAGGCTGAGGCGAGCAAATCACCTGAGGCCAGGAGTTCGAGACCAGTCTGGGCAACATGGTGTAACCCAGTCTCAACTAAAAACTAGCTGAGTGTGGTGGTGGGTGCCTGTGATCCCAGCTACTTGGGAAGCTGAAACAGGAAAAATCCCTTGAACCCGGGAGGTGGAGGTTGCAGCGAGCCGAGATCATGCCACTGCACTCCACCCTGGACAACCATGTGAGACTGTGTGTCTCAAAGAGAAAAAGCAAAAGGATTAAAAAAAGAGGAAAAATAGTGGTAGCGCTCAAATTTCTATTATACACATGGACAAATGTGTTTGTATATTATATACTATACTTTCATTACA
Organism: Colobus angolensis palliatus; assembly: GCF_000951035.1. Classification (NCBI taxonomy): domain Eukaryota; kingdom Metazoa; phylum Chordata; class Mammalia; order Primates; family Cercopithecidae; genus Colobus; species Colobus angolensis. The sequence goes on along the minus strand of NW_012122709.1, from coordinate 6,899,059 downwards.
GGTTCTAATTACTGTTTTTAATCAAAGGATCACCAAAGACCTGTTTTATCTAGAAAAGTCAAAACCAGGAATACTAAGTTATTTCTACGGCCCAAAAACCTATGTTTTTGTCTGATATGCTTGTCTGTTTTATCACATGCTCTATCCTAAAGCAATATAAGCAATCTGAGATTTTAAGTAGTGGGAAGGACAAGAATTTCCTGAATACAGAAATTTGTCTCTACTCACACTCTCAACATCCCAGTCACAGCTTAAAAGCAAAAAATGAGTAAAAGCTCTATCTAGGTTGGGATATAAGCCGAAGTCAATTTTATTTCCAACTGTTCATTCTAAGAGTTAGGTGCTACCATGCCTCTTCACCCTTTTAATGGAGGCAAACCAATCTTGGATTGTCAATCTAGCTAAAAATTTGAAAAAAACATTTATAAAAATACTCCATTACATTGACTTTAAATCTCAAGTAATTCAATTCTACTTGGAAAAAGTACGGCAGTTTGCATTACCTGAAGATTTTTTACATTAAATAAGGTTCAAGTGGTCCACAAACAGGTTATGACAGCCCTGGTATCCACTGAGAGCTGAGCCAAAATGAATTTAAATGCAGTCAACCCTTCAGCTACCTTGCTTTTTTATCTGGGCACTGTATGCCAGCTTTGATAAGAGTTTGGGGCATAGGAGATCAGCGCCACTCAATCCAACTGTTTTCAGTATATCTTGGCTTATTTAGTGCAAAAGTATGAAAGTTAAAGTACAAGATGTTTCTACTGGGCATTTATTTCAGCAAGCCCTGGCCACCTCTCCACATAGGTTAATCACATTATACTTAAAACACATTATCCATTGGTCCAGGAAAAAAAAATTAAAGATGCTGTCACTTTCACTTACCAGATATTATCTCATATTAGAGACAAAAGAAAATATATATTACCTCAGCTTAGGAAATTCAGAACCCTGCCTTACAATTTCCTTTATTACTATATCTTAAAACCTAAACTAGGCCAGGTGCGGTGGCTCACGCCTGTAATCCCAGCACTCTGGGAGGCCAAGGCAGGCAGATCATGAGGTCAGGAATTCAAAACCAGCCTGGCCAATGTGGTGAAACCCTGTTTCTACTAAAAAGACAAAACGTGGTGGTGGCAGGTGCCTGTAATCCCAACTACTCAGGAGGCTGAGGCAGAGAGAACTGCCTGAAACCAGGAGGCAGAGGCAGCAGTGAGCCACGACTGTACCACTGCACACCAACCTGGGCAACACAGCAAGACTCCTTTAAAAAAAAAAACCTAAACTAGTCCCTGCATTCAATTCAAATTAAATCCCAATTCCATGTACTAAATATGCTATATGTAGAATTTACCTTCTTTGCAGAATTTCAAAGACAAAAGTGACACTAGATGGCAGCAATGAGTTGTCAGTTTTCTAAAGGGATTACTAAATCTGTATTCCAAAGTTTTCAGTCATTCACAATTCCTTAAGTTTCTGAATACTCTTTGGATACTATTAATTCCTCTGCATACTTGTATCATCATCATTTGATCTAAGTTGTTTAACACACTTCAACTCTTATTTGGCCTATTTAGGTCCAGCTACCCTATCCCACATTACTTTCTGTCTCTTGTCACCATTTTTCTCTCTTGCTTCCTATGGATCTTTACTGCTTTCAACTATTTTCCCTTGGTCTGGTCTCTTCAGAGGCCAACAATGCCTGGAAAAATATGTGCATTTTAATTTGCTGCACTGCCAAGAATCATTGGCTCATTTAATCAAAAACAGTATCTCAAGGTATATACTGTGAGAAATCTCTGAGAAAACAGTAGTACCTGGTGATATTACTAAGACATTTTCAGCCTATGAAGAAACAAAGTTGGCTACTTTTAGATAACATTATGCTAACTGCTATGTTTGTTAGAACTAAGAATACATAAGACCGGCCGGGCGCGGTGGCTCAAGCCTGTAATCCCAGCACTTTGGGAGGCCGAGACGGGTGGATCACGAGGTCAGGAGATCGAGACCATCCTGGCTAACATGGTGAAACCCCGTCTCTACTAAAAAATACAAAAAACTAGCCGGGCGAGGTGGCGGGTGCCTGTAGTCCCAGCTACTCCGGAGGCTGAGGCAGGAGAATGGCGTAAAACCCAGGAGGCGGGGCTTGCAGTGAGCTGAGATCTGGCCACTGCACTCCAGCCCGGGCAACAGAGCGAGACTCCGACTCAAAAAAAAAAAAAAAAAAAAGGAAGAATACAGAAGACCTTGTAAGTCATGGGGGAGGGGGGAATGAGTAATTCAATAAATGGTACTACTAGGTAGCCATCTTATTCAAAAATTGGAAGCAACCTCACTCTAAATCCTAATATAAATACAAATGGATCATGCAAAAAAAACTGCATATGCAAAGGTCAAAACCCAAATGAAATAAAACTTAATTCTCAAAAGGAAGAGTAACAAAACTTAAAAATGGCAGGAAATCCAAACAAATGGATCATAAACATTATAATAACAGTATATAATAATAACTTAAAAGGTGTGGGACCTGGTAAGGTGGTTCACGCCTGTAACCCCAGCACTTTGGGAGGCCAAGGTTAGAAGATTACGAGGTCAGGAGTTCGAGACCAGACTGGCCAACATAGTGAAACCCAATCTCCATTAAAAATACAAAAAATTAGCTGGGTGTGGTGTCAGATGCCTGTAATCCCAGCTACTCTAGAGGCTGAACCAGGAGAATCGCTTGAACCCAGGAGGTAGAGGTTGCAGTGAGCCTAGATCACGCCATTGCACTCCAGTCTGGTTGACGGTGCAAGACTCCGTCTCAAAAAAAACAACAAAACAAAAGATGTTAAGACTCATTATTTAAAATCTATCACACATTGGTGAGGATTACACCAATTTAACAGATGAGTCTACTGTCAATGTATGCTAAAAGCGCCAGGTAAAACTTGGTGAGTGGAGTACAGGATTTGAGAACAGATTACACTATAATTACATAGGGGGAAAATGTACCTTTACAATGAAGACCTGGAGGTCACAACCTAAACTAAAGGATCAAATTTAGAAAGTTGTAGGACAACCTAACATTGCATGCCTCCTGATGTGACACACTTAAACAGGCATTATCACCTACATATTATTCTCAGCAAGATATCTGTATAAGGGGGAAACAATCAGACAATTTCAAGTTTGTGAGAAAGCACAATACAACTGGTTGGGACATCTCAAAAAATAAAAACTAGGGGCCTTTTTCTAGATTAAAAAAGCAGTGCCAGCCTGGCCAAAACGGTGAAACTCCATCTCTACTAATAATACAAAGATAAGCTGACTGTGGTGGAACATACCTGTAGTCCCAGCTACCAGGGAGGCTGAGGCAGGAGAATTGCTTGAACCCTAGAGGTGGAGGCTGCAGTGAGTCGAGATCGAGCCACCTCACTGTCTCAAAAAAAGGGGAAGTGGGAGATGGGCAGTGCGATGAATTTTGATTGAATACTAGACTAGGGAAAAGAGACATTTTTATCTAGATAATTTTACTATGAATTTTTTAATTACTGAATTGATACTCATTATTGTTTTGAGAATATGAAATCATTCAGGAGAACAGTAAGTGTAGAGAGCAAATATGGTAGTTGCTATCCGAAGAGTGGGGCTTAAACAGGAATGGCTTATTCTATGTACGTATATATTATTTGTTCAAAAGCTTTCTTAAGATGCTATATACAGCATTTTCAAAAATGATATATACCAGATTGCACAGTTTACCAAATTCACAAAGAAAAGTACATCTCTTTTTTTTACATCTTTTTTTTCTGTCAAATTTGCTTATGTAATGATGATCATACAATGAGGTGAAGAAAAAGAAACTGGTATTTCCATTGTTTTAACTAAGTAAACCAGTACATGTTTTGTAGGTTCATTTGAAAATTCTCAATAAGAATTATCAAGCAATGGGAAGGTAGGTCCCTCTGACTGTATTCATTAAGCAACTGAGGATATTCAATTTCAAGTACTCCCATGTTTACCTGGAACAGAAAACGTAATCTTTTATGAATCTGTGACAAAAGATACTTGACAGTCATTAAACAAAAATGTCGTGGAATACTTAGTGACTGGAAAACGTCTACCACGTAGAGGTTCAAACACTATAATAATTACATCTTAGTAAAATACACACATACACACACATATATATATATACCTGTAGCTATATATAAGACAGAGGAGGCCGGGCGCGGTGGCTCAAGCCTGTAATCCCAGCACTTTGGGAGGCCAAGACGGGCGGATCACGAGGTCTGGAGATCGAGACCATCCTGGCTAACACAGTGAAACCCCGTCTCTACTAAAAAAAAAAAAAAAAAATACAAAAAAAAAAACAGAGGACTAGAACAAAACATAAAAATGTTGATGGTGGTTACCTCTGAGTGCTGATGACGTAAGTAAATGAGTAAATACTATTTTTATTTGCATGTTTCCTGCAGCTTAGCTCTTGGTGCCCAGGCTGGATTGCAATGTTGCGATCTCGGCTCACTGCAACCCCCGCCTCCAGAGTAGCTGGGATTACGGGCGCCCGCCACCAAGTCTGGATTATTTCTTGTATTTTTAGTAGAGATGGGGTTTCACCATGTTGACCATGGCTGGTCTCCAACTCCTGACCTCAGGTGATCCGCCGACCTTGTCCCCTTTCTCACCAATGGTGGAGCTTTTGAATTGCCATCAACGTCGGAGAACTCACAATCTAATGATATGCAATTCTAAATCATAGTTGGCTCCTAATTCTTCCCTTAGCTCTCTTCTTTGAATTACATTCATCAGTAAGCCAATTAATTAATCACACATTGCTTAATGACAGTGATATGCGTTAGAACTGTATCGTTATGCAATTGTGTCACTGTGTCAATGGCATAAGAGTGTACTTACCTAATACCAAGCTAGATAGTATAGCCTACCACACATCTAGCTTGTATCATACAGACTATTGCTCCCAGAATACAAACTTGCATAACACACACAGTAAGTACACAGTTCTTATAGAACACTGTAAGAAGCTCTGACACAGGCTGGGCACAGTGGCTCATTACACCTGTGATCCCAACATGGAGTTTGAGACCAGCCAGACCAATATGGTGAAATCCCGTCTCTACTAAAATAACAAAAATTAGCCAGGCATTGTGGCGTGCCCCTGTAGTCCCAGCTACTGAGGAGACTGAGGCAGGAGAATCGCTTGAATCCTGGAGGAAGACGTTGCACTGAGCCAAGATCACGCCACTGCACTCCAGCCTGGGAGACAGAGTGAGATTCCGTCAAAAAAAAAAAAAAATTAACAAAAGAGAAAACAAGGGCTGAGTTTAACACAATGTATTTGTGTACTTCAAAAAAGAAAAGGTACAGTAAAAATACAATATAAGATTTCAAAAACAGGCTGGGCACAGTGGCTCATGCCTGTAATCACAGAACTTTGGGAGGCCGAGGCTAGTGGATCACTTGAGGCCAGGAGTTTTAAGACCAGCCTGGCCAACATGGTAAAACCCCGTCTCAACAAACATAAAAATTAGCAAGGCGTGGTGGTGCATGCCCAGCTACTCGGGAGGCTGAGGCAGGAGAATCACTTGAACCCCGGAGGTGGAGGTTGCAGTGAGCCAAGATCACACCACCGCACTCCAGCCTAGTGACAGAGCAAGACTCTGTCTCAATGAAACAAAAAAAAAAAAAAAGAGAGAGAAAAGGTTTCAAAAACCATATACCTATATAAGGCACTTACCATGAATGGAGCTTTCAGGACTGAACTTTGCTCTGGATGACTGGTACTGAGTGGTGGGTTTGAAGCCCTAAGACATTACCATACACTACTGTAGATTTTATAAACATGGTACACTTAAGGCCACACTAAAGTTTATAAAACAAATTTTTCTTTCATATACTATCCTTATTTAATGTTTACTGTAACATTTTTACTTTGAAAAAATTAGGACATAAACATTAGCCTAAGCCAGTAAGATGTCACTAGGCAACAGGAACTTTTCAGCTCCACTATAATCTTTTACTTTTTTGTTTTTTTGAGACGGAGTCTCCCCTGTCACCCAGACTGGAATGCAGTGGCGCAATCTCGGCTCACTACAACCTCCACTTCCTTGGTTCAATGGATTTTCCCGCCTTAGCCTTCTGAGTAGCTGAGAACACAGATGTACGCCACCACACCTGGCTACAGGGTTTCACCATGTTGGTCAGGCTGCTCTTGAATTCCTGACTTGTGGTGATCTGCTTGCCTCGGCCTCCCAAAGTGCTGGGATTACAGGCGTGAACTACCACACCTGGCCTGCTCCATTATAATCTTAAGGGGCCATAATATATGTGGCCTGTCATTCACCAAAACATCTCTGCAGCACATGGCTCTTTATTTTTCTTTGACAAAACATTTCATTCCAACTCTTCCCCATCCTAACCATCTACGAAAATAAATGCCGGCCGGGCGCGGTGGCTCAAGCCTGTAATCCCAGCACTTTGGGAGGCCGAGACGGGCGGATCAC
>NW_012122709.1:6890606-6892343 GCF_000951035.1 Colobus angolensis palliatus | reverse complement strand
AAATGCCATATAGGCCGGGCGCGGTGATTCACGCCTATAATCCCAGCACTCTGGGAGGTCGAAGTTGGCAGATCATGAGGTCAGGAGATCAAGACCATCCTGGCTAATGCGGTGAAACCCTGTCTCTACTAAAAATACAAAAACAAAAAATTAGCCAGGCATGCTGGCGGGTGCCTGTAGTCCCAGCTACTTGGGAGTCTGAGGCTGGAAAATGGCATGAACCCGGGAGGTGGAGCTTGCAGTGAGCTGGAGATCACGCCACTGCACTCCAGCCTGGGAGACGGAGCGAGACTCCATCTCAAATAAAAAAATATATAATAATAATAATAATAATAACAATAAAATGATGCCTTATAACAAATAAAACTTAGTCTGCCAATTTCCCTTCAACACAGTACTCCAAATTTTCACTTCCCTTGGAAAAGAATGGAATAGTCTGGATGCTATCCAGATGCTACTTTTCTGCTTGCTTATGGCACTGTCAACGCATACAGAATCAATTACAACTGACCCTTGAACAATATGGGTTTATACATGGATTTTCTTCTGCCTAAACTATCTAAGACAGCAAGACCAAGCCTTTATCTTCCCCTCAGCCTACTCAATGTGAAGACAATGAGGAAGACATTTGTGATGATTTACTTCTACTTAACAAAGTCAATATATCTTCTGCTCCTATTTTCTTTTCATTAGCTCACTTTCTTGTAAGAATACAATATATAATGCATAATATACAGAATCTGTGTTAACTGTTTATCAGTAAGGGTTCTACTCAGCAGTAGCTCATCACTAGTTTTTGGAGAGTACAAAGTAATATGCGGATTTTTTATTTTTGAAGGGGTGCGGGCAGCTGGTGCCTCAACACCCCTTGTGTTAAGGGTCAACTGTAAATAAAACAATCCTTATTTATCAATGTAATCCTAACCTCTGTTTTGACAACTCGTTTGTTGGACTTTTTACATTAAGTATGGGGCTTGCTTAGCAGTTCTTATTTCATCCTCTTCTACCTAGTTCTTAACCAGTACAGATCACACATAGCTCCAGCATTAAGAAAATTTCAGCCTTTGATTTTGCTGTTGTATAAACAACCCCTCTCAATTATGTATCCTTCACTGATAGGACATAACCTCGTAAGTCTCATCATTACCCACTTTTCCTTCAACACGAACTTTTTTTGTACCCTGAAAAGTTATACTCTGGTTTAGTTTTTTTTTGAGACGGAGTCTCGCTCTGTCCCACTGGCTGGAGGGCAATGGCACGATCTCGGCTCACTGCAAGCTCCGCCTCCCAGGTTCCCGCCATTCTCCTGCCTCAGCCTCCCAAGTAGCTAGGACTATAGGCGCCCGCAACCGTGCCCAGCTAATTTTTTGTATTTTTATGAGAGACCAGGTTTCACCGCGGTCTCGATCTCCTGACCTTGTGATCTGCCCGCCTCAGCCTCCCAAAGTACTGGGATTACAGGCGTGAGCCACCACGCCCGGCCTCTGGTTTAGTTTTTAACACAACTAAGTATGTTCAAAAAAATAAATCAAAATTTTAAGTACTCATATTTCCAAAAGAAAGTAAACTGACAAAGTGGATAAAAAAAGACCTATCCTTGGCCGGGTGAGGTGGCTCAAGCCTGTAATCCCAGCACTTTGGGAGGCCGAGACGGGCGGACCACGAGGTCAGGAGATCGAGACCATCCTGGCGAACACGGTGAAACCCCGTCTCTATTAAAAAATACAAAAACTAGCC
>NW_012122709.1:6885037-6890515 GCF_000951035.1 Colobus angolensis palliatus | reverse complement strand
AAAAAAAAAAAAAAAAAAAAGACCTATCCTTGGCTGGGTGTGGTGGCTCACATCTGTAATCCTAGCACTTTGGGAGGTTGAGGCCAGTGGATCACTTGAGGTCAGGAGTTCAAGACCAGGTTGGCCAACATGGTGAAACCCCATCTCTACTAAAAATACAAAAACACAATTAGCCAAGCATGGTTGCAAGCGCCAGTAATGCCAGCTACATGAGAGGCTGAGGCATGAGAAAGAATCACTAGAACATGGGAGGCGGAGGTTGCAGTAAGCCAAGATCACGCCATTGCACTGGGTGATGGAGTTAACACTGCATCTCAAAAAACAAAATAAATAACCAACAGAAAAAAGTATCCTCACAAATTCAAGCCATGTCCACCATGACCGAACCTTAACATGAGGTCACATTTTATTTAAAATAAAATATGATCTTTAGTGAAAATGTGACCTTTAGTGATTATGAACTAGGTAGAAGAGGATGAAATATGAACTGCTAAGCCTTGTACTTAACGTAAAAAGTCCAACAAAAGAGTTGTCAAAACATAGAAGTTAGGATTACACTGATAAATAAGGACTGTTTTATTTACAGTTGACCCTTAACACAAGGTCACATTTCATTTAAAATTTAGAGTATAAACATAAAAAACTTTTGGAGGCTGAGGTGGGAGACTGCCTGAGCCCAGGAATTAGAGACCAGCCTGGCCAACAACGCAGCAAGACCTCATCTCCACAAAAATTAAAAATAAAATAACACCCCGCTATCTTTGTTGTACTTTTAGTACAGACAGAGTTTTGCCATGTTGCCCAGGCTGGTCTCAAATGCCTGGATTCAAGTATCTCCCCACCTCAGCCTTCCAAAAGGCTGGGATTACAGGCATGAGCCACTGCAACCAACCTAGACACATGTGTTTCAAGATCAACAACTTGCTAGTGGCATACACTTTCTCCGGGAAGTCAGTCTCTTTGAAATTCAGGCTCCTTAACTGTAAAATGAGTATAATTGATAGTATTTGTCTCACAGGATAGGAATGAAGCATAAATGAAACAAGGTACACAAAACACTGGAAATGATGTTGCCTGGCACATATCAAGTGCTGCTGCTACTACTGTTATCATTTACTATTATTGGTACAGACCAATAAAAATGGCTCAAGGACACAGGTTATTAACAATACTAAAGGTATATAAAGATTAAAAAGATTAACACTATCAAGGAAGTATAAATTAAACCAAGTACCATGTTCCACCTACCAAACAAGCTAACACATTTTTAACTACAGTATCTACTGCAAGCAATGGTCAAAACAAATGGTCCGTATGAAATCATACTGCATTTCCAGAAAACAACGGGATTATTTCATCGAAAGTTTTAAAACTGCTTATTTTTTGACTCAGTAATTTTACCTTTGAGAATTCATCTGAAAGAAACAAATCATTAACAGTGAAAAAGTAGAAAACAAGTGCCTGACAATGAATGAGTACAAATTACTTCAGTGCACTAATCCAATGGAATACAATTTAAATGACATGTGACACTGACGTGGAGAAGCATAACCAAAACATGCACAAGTTATCTAGACGATTACATACCAAGGTGACATCTAAGGATGGGATTTGGAGTTCTTTAAATGTTTCTCCATTTTTCACTAATAATACATAATGCTTTTGTAATCTTTCTTCTGCAAACAAAATGCTACCCTGAAAATCATCATGATATACAGATAACTGAGAGTCAGCAAAGCTTTTCTGCTAAACCCTAAGTAAAAATTGGGCCCTTTTCTTCCTCAAGCACAATTCAGAACTAAACAGAATCAAGGAATTGGGGCCGGGCACAGTGGCTCAAGCCTGTAATCCCAGCACTTTGGAAGGCCGAGGCAGGTGGATCAACAGAGGTTAGGAGTTTGAGACCAGCCGGACCAACATGGTGAAACACCGCCTCTACTAAAAAAATACAAAAAACTAGCCGGGCGAGGCGGCGGCGTCTGTAGTCCCAGCTACTCGGGAGGCTGAGGCAGGAGAATGGCATGAACCCGGGAGGCGGAGCTTGCAGTGAGCTGAGATCCGGCCACTGCACTCCAGCCTGGGCGACAGAGCAAGACTCCATCTCAAAAAAAAAAAAAAAAGAATTCATTATACTGTTCTGTATGTTTATGTATTTTCCTTAAAACACTTAAAGAAAAAAATTGTCATAACTATGACAGATCTACCTTGATTTGCAAGATATTTTGAATGTTAATCGACATTTATAACCAAGAATTAAAAAATGGTTATATTATGCCAAGATGTAATATGATCTGCATTAAGAGTTCAGATAATTCAAAGCACATATCTCAGAAGAGCATGTTATTTCGAGCCTGCCAGCTTTGAAGTTAGTTGTTAATTCTATTTGTAATTTAGGTCATTATTTCAAATTTTGGAAATAAAATGTCATGTTTGATATTGTACTATTTCCAACGTACATTAACTGTGACTACACTGTGGTCTTCAACATTCTCGACAAACATCAAAAACCACTCTTGCCAAAAAGTCCACCAAAATTTGCAATTCCCAAGCCAAATAATAAAAAAGGAGTGAAAAGTGTTCTAGATTAGTTCTTTTCAAAGTGCATATCGGTACTACTGGGGTAGGGTGAGACTCTATTCCTAGGTAGCTCCCAGATGGTGATGACGCTATGCTGGAGCACAGGCTATTTTCTGAATAGAAAAGGCCAACATTCATTCACAAGACTTCATTTCCTTATTATCTTGTATAAAGTTTCAATTTTATCGGTGACCTCAGACTGAGCATGAGTTGTAACAAACTATACTTTAAGTCTACTCTGGTCTCTTGTCTACAATGCTTGGGGCTGGGTGTGGTGGCTCACACCTGTACTCCCAACACTTTAGGAAGCAGAGACAGGCAGATACTTGAGGTCAGGAGTTCCAGACCAGCCTGACCAATATGATGAAACCCTGTCTTTACTAAAAATACAAAATCTAGCCAAGTGTGGTGGTGGTGGGTGCCTGTAATCCCAGCTACTTGGGAGGCTGAAGGAGGAGGACTGCTTGACCTGGGAGGCGGAGGTTGCAGTGAGCCAAGATTGCGCCACTGCACTCCAGCCTGAGCAATAGAGACTCCGTCTCAAAAAAAAAAAAAAAACATGTATTAGGAAACATAGTCTCAGATTTCAGAAATATTATGCTTTTTTTGTTGTACAGCAATACCCCAGGTAGCATCTGGGGGAGCACAGTTATGATATCAAATATTTCTACAGGAATACACATAAATTTTCACTAAATGTCACACATAGAACATACATACTCTCACATCAGTTGAGATGTTTTTTTGCCAAATGAGTCTTGGTGTCAAATGTAAAATTTTGTCAGAGAATTTAAAATTTCTAAATTACGGATAAAAGATTTTAGACAGGTGTAACAAAATAATCTAGCAGCCCAGAATATTTTTAACAAGGATATCTGACTTAAAGTTACTACAGTATTCTCTTTAACAGTCAAAACAGGAGATTGTATCTAAATTTGAGAATAGTAAAAGGTTTGATTTTATCACCAATGAGTATAACCATGAGACCCCCACTCTTAAAACTTCAAAACCCACCTTCAGTAAACAACACTTCCAAAATTCCATTTGCTTACTATGTTAGCAAAAGAACAAATAAAACGACCAACCATGGTATCCCCGTAGAAATAAAGCAGCATTGCGGAATGCCTTACTCAGTTCTCAGGGTAGTACTTTTGATACTAAATCGATTTGTTGGTCTTTTTTGTTGTTTTTGTTTTAAGTCTCGCACTGTTACCCAGGCTGGAGTGCAGTGGCAGGATCTTGGCTCACTGCAATCTCCGCCTCTTGAGTTCAAGAGATCCTTCTGCCTCAGGCTCCCAAGTAGCTGGGATTACAGGCATGTGCCACCCAACTGGGTAATTTTTTTATATTCTTAGTAGAGATGGGGTTTCACCATGTTGGCCAGGCTGGTCTCAAAACTCCTGGCCAGAAGTGATGTGCCTGCCTCGGCCTCCCAATGATCTGGCATTACAAGCATGAGCCACCACACCAGGCCTCTAAATATGTTTAGTATTAAAATATTTAATTAAATGTTTTTGGTGGGATAATTGTAGTTAAGTACTAATTCTTTAAAATACACACTGAAATATCTAGAGATTAAATATATCAAGAATTTGTTTCAAAATAACATGGGAAGGGGGTGGATGGGGAGATGTAGATATAAATAAAAACACTGGCCAAGGATTATTAAAGTGGGACAAGTACATGGGAGTTCATTGTACTATTCTCTTCTGTGTGTGTGCAATTTTTTCACAATTAAAAGATAGCACCAGCCGGGTGCGGGTGCTCACAACTGTAATCCCCAGCACTTTGGGAGGCTGAGGCAGGCGGATCACAAGGTCAAGATATCGAGACCAGCCTGGCCAACATGGTGAAACCCCATCTCAACTAAAAAAAAAAAAAAAATTAGCCAGGCATGGTGGCCGATGCCTGTAATCTCAGCTACTCAGGAGGCTGAGGCAGGGGAATCGCTGGAACCCAGGAGGCAGAGGTTGCAGTGAGCCAAGATCATGCCACTGCACTCCAGCCTAAGCGACAGAAAGGGACTCCCACACAAAAAAAAAAAGAATAAAGGAATTGGGCACCTCCAGATTCACTGAGCATTGTATTACATATTTTGGGGTCTATTAGCCATTGGAAGTTCCAAGATACATATAAATTTCTCCCTACATTCTCAACCTTCACACTTAACTGTGCCATCATTAAAATATTTTGGGGTGTTAAGATATAGAAGTCCATCATACTCTTACCTGGAGCACCTTCTGTTTTGAAAACACTTTTTAAAGAAAAGTGTTCTGGAATCTTTAAGTATTCAACAAACACCAGGAATATTTTAAAGAATGCTTTACCTAGGTTAAGATTTAATGTTTCAAAATTACTTCAGTAAGGTCAATAAATCTTGACTGAGTACTGAAACATCAAGAGAACATGCAATATGCAAAAATAATGAAACACAGGAAGGTCTTATTTCTAAAATAACTGATAATCTATGTGAATGAAAACAACAGCATGGTCAGCGTGACTACCTATATACTAAATCCATTAAAAAATACAAAAATTAGCTGGGGGTAGTGGTGCACACCCATAGTCCCAACTACTTGGGAGGTTGAGGCAGAAGAATCACTGTAACCCAGAAGGCAGAGGTTGCAGTGAACCAAGATCCAGCGTGGGCAACGGAGCAAGACTCCATCTCAAAAAAAAAAAGAAAAGAAAAGAAAAGAAAAAGAAATCCATATTTATTACTTAGGGATCTTTTGTATTCAGTCAGCAATTTCCTTGCAAATGGTTCAGCAAAAAAAATAAAATGAAACATGGCCATCATGGTGGAAGGTATCTTAAGAATTCATGGCCAGGCACGGTGGCTCAAGCCTGTAATCCCAGCACTTTGGGAGGCTGAGGCAGGAGAATCACTTGAACCCCGGA
>NW_012122709.1:6881791-6884987 GCF_000951035.1 Colobus angolensis palliatus | reverse complement strand
TCTCGGCCTCCCAAAGTGCTGGGATTACAGGCTTGAGCCACCGCGCCTGGCCAAGATTAAGAACTTTTTAAAATGTGCGGCCAGGGGCAGTGGCTCAGACCTGTAATCCTAGCACTTTGGGATGCTGAGGGCAGGTAGATCACAAGGTCAGCAAATCAAGACCATCCTGCCTAACATGGTGAAATCCCATCTCTACTAAAAAATATATAAAAAATTAGCTGGGCGTGGTGGCGGGCGCCTGTAGTCCCAGCTACTCGGGGGCTGAGGCAGGAGAATGTCATGAACCCAGGAGGCAGAGCTTGCAGTGAGCCGAGATCGCACCACAGCACTCCAGCCTGGGAGAAGAGAGTGAGACTCCGTCTCAAAAACAAGTGCATACTCCCTGCTCCCCCACGACCTCCATTCCCCGCAAAAAAGTAAAGTGTGCATACCCTCGAACAATTATATTTCTGGGGCTTAATTATAAGAAAATAAAGATAAGTGCAACTGTAGTTTTAAGACTGTCCAAAGCTTTGTTTACAAAAGAAAAAAATGGGAAAGGGTACAACAGTGTATTGGTAAAATACAGTATAAGTATGCAATGTACCATGTACTACTAAATAGTATATAATACTAAGTAACTACTACAAATTTCTCAGAGATCTGTATCTACTAACATGAGCTATTCAGGTTAAATTTTAAAATATTACTTAAATATACATGCTGTATGACAGGGCTTTTTGAAGATTATATATGCCCCAAAAAGCCTGGAAGAACACACCAAAATGTTATCTTTGGATAGTTATATTTTCTAAAACTGTCTATGAGCATGTATTATTTTACTGGGACAAAGGTAAGATAAAGATGAGTGAGGTACCTCCTATCACAAATGCACATCAATCTTCAGTCACTTAACCAGTATTCCTTTTTAAAGGAGTAATAAAACTCCATTTTAAACAGCATAACAGCCGTAACTCTAGCATGAATTCCACAAACTTTTAAGGGTAGTAACAAGAGAAAACTTTTCTTCTAGCTCTGAAGTTAGAAAACCCACTTATGTGAATGATGATTTTATTTAAAGGATCAATATACAGAGTGACAATGCATTATAGTTTATCCTCTTCAGAATACTTTTTTTTTTTTTTTGAGCCGGAGTCTCGCTCTGTCGCCCGGGCTGGAGTGCAGTGGCTGGATCTCAGCTCACTGCAAGCTCTGCCTCCCGGGTTTACGCCATTCTCCTGCCTCAGCCTCCCAAAGTGCTGGGATTACAGGCTTGAGCCACCACGCCCGGCCGAGAGTATTTTTAAAATGGTCAAGTTCTCCCAAATGTTGATACAGGCAACATCATGGTAGTCTATGTGCTCAAATGCTAACTTGACTCATTTCATCATGGCTAAACCTTTTAAAGAAGTTTTCTTCAGCTATTAACACTGCTTACTTAAACCTCTATTACACAGACTAGCTATGCTATTTATACCCACACAGAATCACAAGGGTTGATGTACATTTTTAAGCTTTTTAATTAGAAGGAAAATACTACCACACTGGTCATTATAACACTCAGTCTTAAGCACACAGAGCACAAGTTTCAAATCTCCTAAATCCTACTTCTTGCCCAGAGGCAATCAGTGTTGTTTGGCATATGTATTCTGGACACATCTCTTATGTCTTTACATAGCATAAAACAAATTCTACAGTTGGTGATAAGTGCTAAAGCGATTTAGGAGAAGGGGAGCTTAAAGTGCTAAATAAGGGAAGACACATCACTAAGGGGGTAGCTTCTGAGTAAAAATCTCAGAAGAACTGAGGAACCAAACTATATGACTCAGAGAAAATTCCAAGGAAAAGCTCTAAAGGGGAAACATATCCAATGTGTTCAAGACAGTTACGAAGGCCAGTGTGGCTGAAGCACAGTATAACAGTAAGGGAAGGGACACAACAAATCACATAGGATACCCTGTAAATCACAGAAAAATTTTGACTTCAATGCTGAAAAAGGCAGCCATTAGGTTGTTTGTTTTCAGGCAAAACATTTTTCAACGGCCAGGCGCGGTGGATCACACTAGCACTGAGAGGTGGAGATGGGCAGATCAACAAGGTCAAGAATTCGAGACCATCCTGGCCCACATGGTGAAACCCTGTCTCTACTAAAAATACAAAAAAAATTAGCCGGGCGTGGTGGCAGGTGCCTGTAATCCCGGCTACTTGGGAGGCTGAGGCAGCAGAATCGCTTGAACCCGGGAGGTGGAGGTTGCAGTGAGCCGAGATGGTGCCACTGCACTCCAGCCTGGGCAAAAAGAGCGAAACTCCATCTCAAAAAAAAAAAGAGAAACATTTTTCAAACATTACATTTTAGGATAAATCTAGCTACCACTTTAAGAACAAAACTAGTGTGAAGGGACAAAAGAAATACAAACCTATTTTATACAACAATGCACAAGATACAATAGTGGCTTGAAATTGGACCAAGTGTCAACAATATGAGTAGTGATATATTTTAAAGAGCTGACAGCATGATTTTCTGTTCTTTCTTTGTGACAGGGTCTTGCTCTGTCACCCAGGGTGGAGTGCAATGGTGCGGGTGCGATCTTGGCTCACTGCAACCTCTGCCTCCTGGGCTCAAGCGATTCTCATGCCTGTCTCTCAAGTAGCTGGGACTACAGGCACGTGCCACCACTCCCGGCTCATTTTTGTGTATTTTTGAAGAGATGGGGTTTCACCATGTTGCCCAGGCTGGTCTCAAACTTCTAAGCTCAAGCGATGCGCCTCCCTCAGCCTCCCAAAGTGCTGGGATTACAGGCATGAGCGACCAAACCCAGCCAACACGGTTTTCTAATAGGCCAAAGGTGACATATGAATAAAAGTCAAGGATGGCTAGCCAAAATCTTTGGCTCGAGACACAAAAATTGTTTCATTAACTGAAAAAGGCAACAGTACACAAGACACTGGTTTGAGGGATGAACATCAGGAGCAGTTTTACACTTTTAAGTTGAGATATCGGATATTCAACAGAGTTGTCATGTAGGTAACTTGATTGGTATGACATTCGAATGTATAGGCTGTTGATCTTGAGTGTGGATATCAGCTTATAGGTGGTATATTAAATCATGAATGAATCTGAAATGACCCAGATTGTGGACAGAAAAGAGAAGTGGAAAGACTGAACCATGGGGCACTCCAACAGAAAGAGGTTTAACAGTCAGAAACATATAACAAA
>NW_012122709.1:6865421-6881336 GCF_000951035.1 Colobus angolensis palliatus | reverse complement strand
AAAAAAAAAAAAAAACCTGGAAGCAAAGTAAAAAAAATTAAAAAAAAAAGTTTCAAGGAACAGATTTGCTTAAATGGAACCAACAGGTCAAGTGAGATGAGGATTGAAAAAGGATCCATGGGCTTAGTTAACGTATCCCTCTGGGTGGTTTTTTTTAAACCATAAATAACTTTTTTTCAACTGAAGTTCACTTCTTACTGTTTTATGATAGTTCTAAAAAAAGGAATGTTCACTTTTGTTTATTTTACTTTAAGAGACAGGGTCTCACTCTTGTCGCCCAGGCTGGCGTACAGTGGCACAATCATAACTCACCCTGACCTCAAACTCCTGAGCTCAATCAATTCTACTGCCTCAGTCTCCCAGGGAGCTATACTACAGCTGTGTGCCACCATGCCCAGCTTTTTGTAGACAGGGTCTTGCTATGCTGTCCGACTTTCCTGGCCTTAAGCTATCCTCTAACTACAGCTTCCCAAAGTGCTAGGATTACAGGCATAAACTGCTGCATCTGGCCTAAAGCTCACTTTTAAAATGTGCTTGCTTCCCTACTAACAATGCTATCACAACCACGGTAACATTTTACCAAGATACACCTACCTACCTGAACAATTTACTACCTTGTACATATACACATCTGTAAGCCATTTAAGGTGTTGGGAATTCAAGGGCAAAAATACAAACATATTTAGTTTTAAAATTTTTAAAATAAAAGTGCAAGGTTACTCTTTGGAACTTTAACCAAACTAAAATTTGTTTTTCTAGAATGCTCAGTTGGACACAGTAGCTCACGCCTGTAATCCCAGCACTTTAGGAGACGGAGGTGGGCGGATGACAAGGTCAACAAGTTCTAGACCAGCCTGGCCAACATGGTGAAACCCCATCTCTACTAAAAATACAAAAATTAGCTGGGTTTGGTGGTGCATGCCTGTAATCCCAGCTACTCAGAAGGCAGAGGCACAATAATTGCTTGAACCCAGGAGGCGAGGTTGCAGTGAGCCAAAGATCACGCCACTGCACTCCAGCCTGGCGAAAAGAGCGAGATTCTGTCCAAAAAAAAAAAAGAAACAAAAAAAAAGCTCAATATATCAAAGTGAAGAAAAGAGTCTACTATCATTAAGTGTTGAAATCTGCAGCCTTAATCCCTGGGTTGAATCCATGCTAAACCACTAAAGCAGTTTAACTTTAGGCAAGTTATTTACATTCTGTAGTCCAATATTCTCACCTCTAAAACATGAATGATTAACAGTATCTACTCCTACTCAAGGTTTTGATGATAAGTAAGTAAGTTAACACAAACTCAGAACTTTAACAGTGGTGGACACAGTCAAGGGTTTAGAATACTTCCATAAGAGAGAAATTAACGTCCTGCTACTTTTCCCTGCCAAATCAAAAAGCCATTATATGACCCAACAAGGTATCACAGAACTAATTAGTAATTTCCTGGCACCTGATCAGTTCTCAATCTATCTTATCCCGACTGATTTTGCTCATTAATACACCCAATAAAAACTCATTTGAGGCCGGGCGCGGTGGCTCAAGCCTGTAATCCCAGCACTTTGGGAGGCCGAGACGGGTGGATCACGAGGTCAGGAGATCGAGACCATCCTGGCTAACACGGTGAAACCCCGTCTCTACTAAAAATACAAAAACTAGCCGGGCGAGGTGGCTGGCGCCTGTAGTCCCAGCTACTCGGGAGGCTGAGGCAGGAGAATGGCGTAAACCCGGGAGGCGGAGCTTGCAGTGAGCTGAGATCTGGCCACTGCACTCCAGCCTGGGCGACAGAGCGAGACTCCGTCTCAAAAAAAAAAAAAAAAAAAAAAACTCATTTGAAAAACCAGGGCAAGTTATTGTTAGGCCTGGGATGATTATTTTCTCCAAGAGATTGAGACAGTAGCCTACTCTAACGTATTGGTCTCCTAACTTACCGCCCTACTTGCCCTCTTAGTCCTCATCACTAACATTCCCTACACAACAGCCAGAAGATAAACCAGACCTCTTTTTCAAAATCCTTCAATAGATTCTACCTGTGACCAAGATAGGATCTTAAACAAGACCCTCTAAGGTTGTGCTATGAATGTTTGATCCTTGCCTACCTCTCCAACTCCATCCCTCATCTATGTATTCTTGGTAATTATTTTCCAGTATTATTTCTTACTTGGAGGCCAAGTCTTGTTCCCCCTCATTACCTGTGCTTTCACATATGGTTTTCTTACAGAATGAGCTTTACCATTAGCTACTTCCATATAGCCAAGCTTCCCTGTAGGGAAGGTTCCTTCCCCCAAATTCCATGTTCCCTTGCTATCTTCTCATCCACCTTGTTCTTTTCCTTCATCGATCCTGACTATGAAAAGTGCCATTTACTTTGTTTCTTCCCTCAATGATCTGTAATATCCATGACGGCAGGGGACATGTTTTGTTCTTCCCTGTATGCCCAAACATAATAATGATTTTCAAAATAAGTACTCAAATATTTAATAAACATCTTACATGTGAATGTTCCTTGAATACCTCCAAGACGTTTAAAACATTCTTTTTCCCACTCTCAAACTATAATCTGCTCCCTTCGTTTATCTTCCCCAGTTATCTATCCCTATCCCAGAAGCTAGAAACCAGCAATCATGCCAAATCTATGTCCTTGTCCACCCTACCATATCCGTCCTGAGATGCTCCTAATTTTACCTCCTAATCTCTAATCTCATTAGCATTACCTTTGTCCAAACTAGGTCGTTATTCTTCCTTGGATTTTAATTATCTCCCTTACTATCTCTTACTTCCAATCTCATTTTCTCTACACCATTTCCATACTGTTATTACAAAGACAGTCCTAAAAATTAAAATCTTCCAGTAGTTTTTGAAACCAGCCTGGGAAACAAAATGAGACCTGTCTCCACTAAAAAAATAACAATAAAAAATAGTCAGGTGTTATGGTGCACGTCTGTAGTCCCAGCTACACAGGACGCTGAAGCCAGAGGATGGCTTGAACCCAGAAGGTCAAGGCTGCAGTGAGCCTTGTTAATGTTCAATGTCACTGCAGTCCAGCCTGGATGACAGAGCAAGACTCTGTCTAAAACAATAAAAGGAAAATCTGATGTCACTTTCCAGTTTAGAATCTTTCTAAAATGGCTCACCATTGGTTTCTGGGTAAGATATAAACTCCTTGGCATGTATGTCATTCAAACTTTTATTCTCTGGCCTTAAGATTATTTTCAGTACACTACCTCTCTTAAGAGGATCCCGTCAACCAGGCATGGTGGCTCAACGCCTAATTCCAACACTTTGGGAGGCCAAGGTGAGTGGATCACGAGGTCAGGAGTTCAAGACCAGCCTAGCCAAGATGATGAAAGCCCATCTCTACTAAAAACACAAAAATTAGCTGGGCATGGTGACAGGTGCCTGTAGTGGTGTGAGATTACACCACTGCACTCCAGCCTGGGTGACAGAGACTCTGTCTTATTAAAAAAAAAATCCCTTTATGTGATTAAGGTAGAAGGGATAAAAATAATGAAATAAAAAAAAGATCCCCTCACCTGTTAGGGTTAGGTAACCATTTCTGCATGCTTTCTTTTTTTAAAAAGAGACAGGGTCTCACCGGGTCTCTACAAAAAATACAAAAATTTAAGGCCCGGCGCAGTGGCTCACGCCTGTAATACCAGCACTTTGGGGGGCCGAGGCAGGCAGATCAAGAGGTCAGGAGTTTGAGACCAGCCTGGCCAACATGGTGAAACCTCATCTCTACCAAAAATACAGAAATTAGCCAAGAATGGTGGTCTGTGCCTACAGTCCCAGCTACTAGGGAGGCTGAGGCAGGAGTATCGATTGAACCTGGAAGGCAAAGGTTGCAGTGAGCCAAGATTGCACCACTGCCCTCCAGACTGGGCAACAGAGCGAGACTCTGTCTCAAAAAAAAAAAAAAAAGAGAGAGAGATGGGGTCTCATTATGTTGCCCAGCCTGGAGTGCAGTGGATAATCACATCACATACTAAAGCCTCTCAACTCCTGGAACAAAGGACCCTCCTGCCTCAGCCTTCCAATTAGTTGTGACTGCAGGCTTACCAATGCCCCCAGCTATTTCGGCACACTTCTATAGGATCGGTATTTACCTCTCATCGTATATGGACATTATTTCATTCATGAGTCTCCCTAAGCTGCAAAGCCCGTAAACATAATAAACTTTTATATCCCGAAACAGAACATGTCCCATAAAAACAATAAATTTGTAGAATTAACAAGGAATAAATCTAACTAAACCTATAGTGAACAGCTTCCATATACTGACAGCAGCAAAGAAGTAGAAAAAATAGCTCTCATACAATAGAGGGCATCAATAAAACTTGCACCTATTTAAAAAATAAAAAGATTCCCATTATTTTTCTAGATAACCTCCAGGAATCTTTTCCTTAACTTTTTTCCATTCTGAGTGTACCTTTGGTTTTCACTAAAACTAGATTTTACTTGGTATAAGGGGGCAAGTTTGTGATTTACCCTAATACAACAGCACCAAATATGCCTTTAAAAAATTATTCCAGGTTAGGTGCAGTGGCTCATGCCTGTAATGTCAACACTTTGGGGTGTCAAGGCAGGAGGATCGCTTGAGCCCAGGAGTTCAAGACCAGCCTAGACAACATAGTGAGACTGTCTCTATAAAAAATAGAAATATTTTAAAATAAAATCTCATTATCCCCCAGCTTGAAATCTATCAGGGCAACTCTAAAATGGTTATCAAAACATTTTGCTGTAGTGAGGAAAACAGTACGGCTTGCTAATATTCTTACTCTTTGGCTATCCACATCCTTATTAATCTCTACACCATTCCTGTGAATAACACAGAATTCATTCCTTCTTACCATTAGGAACTCTATGAATTCACACTAGAATTCCCAAAATCTAGCTGGGCCTTGAGTCACCACTGTAAAAGGGGTCAGGCCTGAGATGGTTCCTGATTTGGATGTATAGGTTAAACAGTTCCCTGCTTTGTGAGGTCAAAAAGCCTACCTTTCTTCAAATTTTTAAAAACCCTCCAGTGAGACAGCATTTTAATATTATGTTGTATCTCTTGCGGTTTGACTCTTGTGAAATTTTAATGAGATAAAAAGTCTAAATAGAATACAATCCAAAAATGTCACAAACCCAAGAAATATGTTAAATGACAGAAAATCTTTACTAATTTGTAATAATCTAAAAAAAAGGATTCCCCAATATGTTGTCTTGTTGCTAATCATTAATACAAGCCACTTTCATTTTAAACTTCAGCTGCTCTTTCCAAGTACCCAAAATGTTCTAATCAGCCCAAGTTAATTAGAAACTCCTATTATTCCATTAGTTTACAAATAACTGAGGTGGTCCTCCTTGGGAAACACTTCAAGATGCACATACAAAACGCTTAATCCAGATACTTCCAGAGGCTATGACCTATACACATCAGCTAAACTGTTAAATGGGTTTATTTCCTAGTCTTTGTAATGAATCCAAGTGGACCTCACACCTCTTACCATCACCCAGGAAGGGTGTGCATCTGTTCCGAAGGCCCCCCTGGCTCCAGGTCATCCTGGCTGCTGCTGCTCCAGGCTGGGCATCCATGTTGCTGCAGCTTGTGGTTTGTGAGGGGTAGTGTAC
Organism: Colobus angolensis palliatus; assembly: GCF_000951035.1. Classification (NCBI taxonomy): domain Eukaryota; kingdom Metazoa; phylum Chordata; class Mammalia; order Primates; family Cercopithecidae; genus Colobus; species Colobus angolensis. The sequence continues at coordinate 6,875,726 of NW_012122709.1, read as the reverse complement.
AGGAAAAGCAGGATGGGATTTCAAGGGAAACAGGAGGAAGATGGCTTTCGGGGAAAATGCCATCACGATCATAAGTGTTAAGTAGTACCACACACATTTTATTGCAGCACAGTTTAAAAATTTAACAAATGAAAGATTAAAAATAAAAAAACAAAAATAAAAAAAATTAAAAATACAGACGTCCAGAGATGCTCTAAAACAGTTAAGTTAAAGATCAGGAAAAATAAGGTCATAGACTTAACAGCCAGTAAAATTCTGTTCAGTGTAGGGAAGGGGATGAGGGCAAGGGTGGGGTTGGGAGAGAAAAGGTTTATGTGATCAATCCACTTAAAAATACTAATCCTTCGCTTTCTCTCCCAAGATGCAAAACTCCAAAGTCAATCAGGAGGCCGGAGAAATTCTTAGAAACATTCAGAAAAACTCGATTTTAATCCGGTTAAAAATCATCAGTGTCATTATCATCATCATCATCACCATCATAAGTATTAATATAATAATAATAATAAGTAATAGTAACTAGTAACAACAATAAAAAGGAAATCAGCGGAAAGTCAGGAAAAATGTTAAAAAAAAATTGGAATAACTTACTGTAGCTGAAGATCAAAAAAATCTCACTGTAAAAAAACAAAAATAAAAATAGCCCAGATTAGAAAAACGGGAGGTGCAAAAATGTCAAGTCAGTAAAGTTCATTTCTTTTCTCTTTCCAAAAGCAGTTTCCACAAAAACCGCAAGGATAAAGTTTTCAGTAGCAGACAAGCAAAGCCCTTTCGACATCATCAATCAATCTTAAAAATACACGAGGAAGTAGAGAGGTCAGTTTATGAGAGGCTAAAAGGCTCCTCCTCCTCTAACCCAACTGCTGCAGAAAAAATAGAAATAGAAATTTTAAAAATTACATCTTAAATCCAGGTCCCGGTTTTGGAAACAATTAAAAAAAAAACACCTGTACATTTGCCGTAGTGCACACCAAGTTGCATCATTATGTTTAAAATGTCTTTATAAAATCAGTTTTGGAATGGAATGTGTGTGTTCTGGAAGGGTGGGGAAGGGAGGTTAAAAATCAAAGCTGAGCTCCAGTGAGTAGGGATGGGGTTCGCCTTGCTGCCCTGTGAAAGGAGAAGGGACAGATTGAGTCAGAGTTCCTCAGAAATGTTGTGCCCTAAACCCCCAAGACAGAAACATCTGTCTATTGCAGCTAACACACTTTGGTAAAGCATTAACATTCCACTGGGATGGGACAGCCTCCATAGAATCACCTCTACCGGTGACTGTCTTCACAATTCTTCAACATCAATAGGTGACTAAAATTAACTAAATCCATGTCAATATGCCCCTGAGGGTCTCAAAAAGAGTATATCCAAATATTCATCTTGATAATGAGCAGTTTGGGCAAAGAAAATACAGAAAAACCGGGCCAACAAATAGAGGTGAAATAGTGAGCAAATGTCAAATATTGAGACTGTAAAAATTAAGCAGATTCATGGGTTTTAAACTTAAAGCCCATGGAGTTTTTACTATGAGTAACAGACTGAAGGTGAATGGCCTACCATGAAGATCTATACTAGAGATGACTCTAGATCTCTAAGACCTAATAGGTTCTACTGTTAGCGGTAAAGATGTTTTAAATAAGGAGCACATTATTCCACTCATTGACAAAATGAAAATACAAATGGAATAAAAAAAGACTACTATGGCTATTGAATATTTAAGGTCATAAAATAGGTGAAAAAATTAAGGTCCTTATATTAATACTTCTTTTGTTTCTGTGGTCCACTGTTTACTATGTAGCATGTATAGCTAACTTCAAGTTATGGATTCTAAAAATCTGGTACACAATACACTAAAATAATTTCCATGACAAACTGGTTGTTTCATTAGCTAAAATAAGAACTACAATTAGACTGTAGCTCCTTGTGCAAACAATGAACTAGCTGCACTCACTTTTCAATTTAGCCATAAGGTCTTATGCTCCTTTGTAAATTTCAGGAAATTAAAATATTTTAAGGCCAGGTGTGGTGGCTCACCCTGTAATTCCAACATGGGAGACTGGGGTAGAGCATGGCTTGAGCTCAGTACTTTGAGACCAGCCTAGGAAACGTGGCAAGACTTTATTAAAAACAAAAAACATTAACAGGGTGTGGTAGCCTGTAATCTCAGCTACTTAGGTGTCTGAGGAACGAGGACCACTTGAGCCCAGGAGTTTGAGGCTGCAGTGAGCTCTGATGACGCCACTGCACTTCAGCCAGGCCAACAGAGAGAGACCCTGTCTCAAAAATTTCTTTTAATTGAGCATTTAGAAGTGTTCCTTGAGCCGGCCGGGCACGCCGGGCACGGTGGCTCAAGCCTGTAATCCCAGCACTTTGGGAGGCCGAGACAGGCAGATCACGAGGTCAGGAGATCAAGACCATCCTGGCTAACACGGTGAAACCCCGTCTCTACTAAAAAATACAAAAATCTAGCCGGGCAAGGTGGCGGGTGCCTATAGTCCCAGCTACTCAGGAGGCTGAGGCAGGAGAATGGCATAAACCCGGGAGGCAGAGTTTGCAGTGCGCTGAGATCCGGCCACTGCACTCCAGCCTGGACGACAGAGCGAGACTCCGTCTCAAAAAAAAAATAAAAAAAGAAGTGTTCCTTGAGCCAACTATGCATGAATGACTACAGCAGCAACAGGTACTGTAACTAAAACCATAAATTTGTAAAGAGTAGAAGAGTGTAGGAAGGACAGTTAATTTTTACATTTGATGTGTGAAACTGTACGAATGTACAAACTGCGGAAAGTTTGTGAAGAACTGTAGGAAATACACATCTGAATGTTCTTTTCCTGTTTATGAAATACAGTTATGGTGAAACATTTCATTTTCTTATTTGGAGCCACAGCCCAAACCTGGTAATCAATTTTCAAGATATGTAACTTTATAGTTCAACCACAACCAAATCCTTTGTACAGGTGCCACAAGACATAAGCTTAAAAGGAAAGAAAAATGTGAAAAGAAACCAATTCTATCTTTCAACATCAAGAAGTTCAGGTATCTCCCAAGATTTTATGTTACACTGAAGAGCTACCACTCATAAAAAGACCAACTTTAGCACCATTTTCAATCAAGAATACTCCTTGAGGCCAGGGAGGGTGGTTCACTCCTGTAATCCCAGCACTTTGGGAGGCTTGGGGCGGGTTGATCACCTGAGTTCAGGAGTTGAAGGCCAGCCTGGAAACATGGCTCTGTCTCTACCAAAAATACAAAAAATTAGCAGGGCTACTCAGGCTGAGGGCACCCTTGAGCCTGGGAGGCAGAGGTTGCAGTGAGCTGATGCTACTGCATTCTAATCTGGGTGACAGTATGAGGCTCTCACAAAAAAAAAAAAAAAAAGTATCCTTACATAAAGCTCAAAGGTAGTTTTTTAAAAAAGTATCTCTAGGTTATTTGTCAAAACCTGCCTGAGGTTTGGATCCCTTTTTCTAAAGGGGTACCTCTCAGAATGAGTGATGCATGAGCATCATCACCTGGAACTTACTAGAAGTTCAAGCTCTCGGGCCCCACCCCAGACTTAATCAGAAAACCTGGTGGCAGAGATCATAGCAATCTGTTTTAACTAGCCCTATTGATTCTGGTGTTGGCTAATGTTTGAGAACCACTGTGAAGATTTTAAATTGGGAATCTATCTCTTCCCCAGTTTATAATCAATTATTATTACTTATTATTTGAGACGGGGTCTCGCTCTGTCGCCCAGGCTGGAGTGCAGTGGTGCGATGGCTCACTGCAACCTCTGCCTCCCAGGTTCAAGCTATTCTCCTGCCTCAGCCTCCGGAGTAGCCGGGACTACAGGCGAGCGCCACCACACCCAGTTTATGTTTGTATTTTTAGTAGAGATGGGGGTTTCACCATATTGGCAGGTTGGTCTGGAACTTGTGACCTCGTGATCCACCCGCCTCAGCCTCTCAAAGTGCTGGGATTACAGGCGTGAGCAGCCGCGCGTGGCCTCTAGAATCAATTATTTAAACAAAGTGCCTGTCCTTCCAGTGTACTGTGACAGAATCAAGTTAGAGCACCAAATAATGTTTTCCTGATACAATATAAATCCAAAAACACATAACCTATCACAGTAAATGTACCAAAGAAACCAAATTTTCTTATAAGATTTTCTTATTAACCAAAGAAAAATAAATTTTCTTTGGTTAAGAAACCAAAATTTCTTATGTTAATAAATCCAATTCAATATCGAGAAAACCTGTAGTTATGCCACACCTCAACTTTCTAGTTCTCACCAATCCTCTAGTAAATCTAGTATGCACAAAACCAAAATCTTCCCATTTCCAATGAGAATACAAGAATATGCATATTAAGAGAAAATAATGCTCCCCAGAGACAACTACTAATTATTTGAAGACTGAAATAATGTGGTTAAGAAGAGCAGTAACAACTACTAATTTAGAAAGCTGGGGCCGGGTGCCGTGGTTCACGTGCAATACCAGCACTTTGGGAGGCGGAGGCACGAGTATTGCCTGATCTCAGAAGTTCGAGACCAGCCTGACCAACATGGTGAAACCCCGTCTCTGCTAAAAATATAAAAATTAGCCCGGCGTCGTGGCGCACGCCTGTAATCCCAGCTACTTGGGAAGCTGAGGCAGGAGAATCGCTCGAACCCGGGAGGCAGAGGCTGCAGTGAACCGAGATTGTGCCACTGCACTCCAGCCTGGGGCAACAGTGAGACTCCGTCTCAAAAAAAAAAACTGCTTTAAAAAGACTGCATCTGTACACTTTTTAGTCTTCTGGCAACAAAAAATTTGAATTAGAAACTAACTCAAATAAGTTTAAAAAAAAAAAAGTCTAAGTCCTCTTATTTAAGCAAGGAGAATTAAAGTCTATTTCTCCTCCTAGGCAAACTTACTCCTTACTTAACACCTCTCACATTCAACACTTATATTAAGTTTTAATAATTTGCCCCTTAGTCTTTAAAATTAGAGCAAATAGCTATTTGAATTTCTTCTTTGCTTGTTTCGCACTGCCATTCCATCCAAAACAAGGTCGAATGCCATGTCAAATCCTCTAAGAGATTTAATTACAAACGTAAGCTGTTTAAATTCTCCATAAAAGGAACATCAACTACCAAGTATTCCCAAGAGTGGCACAGGCATGCGGGGAAAAAAAGGTCAGAAAACCTGCAACCTGGCCATCCTTCAACTTTTCCCCCTAGCCAATAAGAAAATGTTACTAAATGCCTACCCAGTTGAGAACACACCTGGAATTGTGATATAAATGCCGTGGCAAACAGTTCTTGATATTAACTCAAAGAATTTTTGGTACACTGATACACATACTGATCTGATATACATACTGATCGGAAGGAACCCATATTTCTAACACCTCAAAGGCAAAGAAAAGTCCCCGTCAATCAATTTCAGCTATTATCAAATATTCTTAAATACATTTCTGACATTTCTCTTTGCCAACATTATTTTTACTACATGATTTCCCAATTAATCTATTTTTACCGTTACCTCATTTCTAACAGTTTAGCACGATGATAATTTTAGTTTTAAGTTCCTGTAATAATATACTTAAAGGGGTCGCGATGTTTTCGACCCTTATTTTACTTCCTATCAAATAGGTTGCCTTACAGATGAATTTCTTACCCGGCAGAATTGATTTAAACTGTGCTTAACAGCTTTAGTTTTTGTGAAATTAACAGATTGTAAAAAATAAACTTAACCAAATCTCATGTGAGGATTTAAAAAACCGATTTCCCAGATAAGTGAACGTGACACTAAAGATCTGTAAATTTTTTAACTTATGTTTTTTATCAAATTTCAGCACCGAGCAAGTAACAGCACTGTTAATATTTGCTTAATAAAATGTAGCTGTGAATTTTTGCCCAAGTTTAGGTGGACGGGAAAATTAACGCCAGAATAACCCGAAAGTCAAATTTTGTCACCTTACACTTAGAAAGTTACGTTAATAACAAATTCTCAAGTCTCGTAGTATTTTTTCTTAAGCGCAATTTGGGAATTTCCAGTTACCTCGTGGCTTCCGTCATCATGTTCTTACAAAGATTCAAATATTGTACTTTTAGAACCCGGTATTCATTAACCAGGTAAAAACCACTCGACTGACCTCGTGGTCAAATTCCTTAGTAGTTCTGCTACTGATTTAATATGACCCTAGTAATAAACCCTTTTCTGCCTCAGTTTCTGTCTGAGAAAGAGAGTTAATACCTACCTCAAGCAAAGTTCCACTAACTTATATATTTCAAGTGTTTTGTAACCTGCAGATGAAAAGTCAGCTGTAATTATTAATATAGTTATATCACAATATTTCCTTTTACAAACGTAAGTGAAAATAACTACTTCGAGCTCCATCATTTGCTCATAGAGGGGAATAAAATAAAAAGTTATCAGTAAAATGCTAAATCTTTTGTTAAACCTTTCTCGTAGGCCACGCGGCACGATCAGGACTTAAAGGCTCGCGATACATTTACTTGGTAACCTTCCCTCTCCCCCTCCCCCAATTTTTACATGTAAGAAGAACCGAAGTAATAGAAGGCATCGGCGCTATGTTAACTTCGACTATATTAATGAACATCGCGATCTTCATTTTCAGGATCCCGGAGTCCTCGCGGTGGTAGAAAATGAAAGGAAAGCAGCCGTTAACACAGGAAGAACGAAAAAAGGGCATTTTCCCTGGCGATCGTGGCCTAGAGGACACCAGGTTAAACCTACGCAGAGGCTGAGGCCTGTAAAACCCCTCCCGCTTCAGACCTAATCCCCCAAAACAAACAGAATAAATGAGGGCCCGGTCAGTTAGGGGGAAGGGTTCCCTCATATTCTCTCCCACACCCCCTCTCGCTTCCCGAAAAACCCAGCGCCTTCCCTGCGTCCGCCCTCTCCACTTACCAGGAGGGGGGAGGGAGAAGAGATTCGATTCTGAGTCTCCTACTCCCGGATTCTGCGTGGAGAAACCGACTGCTGGACGAGGTCGGCAACGCGGACACAACCGCTCAGTCTTCGTCTCTTCACAAAATGGCCCCCGAGTCTCCTCTGCCGCCGAGGCGAAGGCCTAGTCCCCGCCCCATCCCTGAGACTCTTCCTATTGGCTGTGTGTTTTTTCGCTCCCGCTCCTAATTAGACAGTTCAACCGCTTCTCACAATGATATCCAGTCACAATTGGCAGTGGGTTAGACTAAGCAGATGAATTTCCACATGCGTGAGAGAAACTAGTTTGTAACTGGTTAATTTTCCTGTCATTTATCGCCTGGGGAATGCTTATTGGCTATTGCACCGGACGACCCTCTGGGTGGAAACTCGCCTTTGTATCGCGCACCGTCTCACATCCGGGTATCTGGAAGGCCTGATTGGCGGCCGCGGTGTCCTATCGCTGCTCCTTAGAGTGCCTAGTAAAAGGTTCGCCCAGACCTCGGATTTCCGGCGGCGCGGGGGCGGGGAAGGAGTTGAGGGGCGTTGGTAGGTGACGGGCGCAAAGGACTTGCCCTAGCCCCGGGCCTAGGAGAAAAAAAGCGCGAAATGAAGCCTCCGGCGTGCAATGTGAATAAAGAAAGAACTTTACTTAAAATGAGGAGGGACCCGCGGTGACTAGGCCGTGTTAAAGTGTGTAGAAAACTAACCAGCCCTGTCGTTTTTCCAACCCGAGAGCCTCAGTTCCAGATTCGAATGTCAGCTACCTCGTAGACATCTCTGCTTCTCAGCCTATTAAACCCTTCTTCAGACAACACATATTCCATCCAAACCAACTGACTTCCTTATTCCTCTCCAATATGAAAAGTAAATGAAGTGCAAAATCCCGGCCTCTGGCCCAAGGCATCTCACTCACTAATATCTTAAGTGCCAGTAAAATTGGCCCATCCCTCCGAATCTGCTCCCTTAATTTCCCTCCTCTGAAAATGGCTTGTCTCCTAGCTACCCCGGTCACCTGCCAGTCCTTCTGGTTACATTATAGGAACTGCGCACGCAGTGGATTAGCATCAGCTCTACTAAGGGAGCAATTTCTTTTTTTCTTTTTCTTTTTTTTTTTTTTTTGAGGCAGAGTCACTGTCGCCCAGGCTGGAGTGCAACTGCCTCCAGTTGAGGTTGATTGGCGGCCACGGTGTCCTGTCGCTGCTCCTTAGAGTGCCTAGTAAAACGTTCGCCCAGACCTCGGATTTCTGGCAGCGTAAGGAAATCCTGAGTGACGACCTCCAGCGAGGTTGGCTCACTGCAACCTCCGCCTCCCCGGTTCAAGCGATTTTCCTGCCTCGGTCTCTCTAGTAGCTGGGATTACAGGCGCACGCCACCACGTCCAGCCAATTTTGTATTTTAGTATAGATGGGATTTTGCCGTGTTGGCAAAGTAGTAGTGGTTCTCTCCTGGTGGGAAAATTACATGTGATTTTTTTTTTTTTTTTTCTTTTTTTTTTGAGACGGGGTCTCGCTCTGTCACCAGGCTGGAGTGCAGTGGTGCAATCTTGACTCACTACAACCTCCGCCTCCTGGATTCAAGCTATTCCCCTGCCTCAGCCTCCCTACTAGCTTGAACTACAGGTGCGTGCCACCACGTCCAGCTATTTTTTATTTTTAGTAGAGACGGGGTTTCACCATGTTGGCCAGGAAGGTCTCCATCTCTTTTTTTTTTTGAGACAGAGTCTGGCTCTCTCTCACTGCGCCCGACCGGTCTCCATCTCTTGACCTCCTAATCCGCCCACCTCAGCCTTCCAAAATGCTGGGATTACAGGCGTGACCCACCGCACCTGGCCTTAAAACCTTATTGTACTTTTCTATATTTTCTAAATCATCTACTTTGAGCAAGTAATCAGAGGGAGAATATCCTACGAGTGCTTAAAGCCTCAACTCAATTGCCACATTGCAATTTATTTAAAATTACCTCATAGCACCATGGGTAGTTTTACTCTTCTCTCCCCTTCCTGGATGGTAAGATTTTTTGATGGCAGAGTTTAATTCTTACCCTTCAATATATTTTCCTTGTTACTACCTATTAATAAATTAATGAAATATTAATTAACCATTAACTTGTATTTATCAGGGGAAATTGCTATTTTTCCAGGACAAGCAGATAGACTGTCCTTTTTTCTCTCTCTTTCTTTTGAGATGAGGTCTTGTTCTGTTTCCCAGCCTGGAGTGCACTGGCATGATCCCAGATCATTACAGCTTCAACCTCCCAGTCTCAAGCAATCCTCCCACCTCTGCCTCTGTAGTAGCTGAGACCACAGGTGTGCACCACCACACTGGCTAATTTTTTTTATATTTTGTAGAGACAGCGTCTTGCCATGTTGCCCAGGCTAGTTTTGAACTCCTAGGCTCAAGCAGTCCTCCCTCCTTGGCCTCCCAAAATGCTGGGATTACAAGCGAGAGGCACCATGCCAGCCCTGTTTTTTCTTTGTTGTATATTTTATGTAGTACTTACTCAGAGAGGCCTGGAGTCTGTTGGGTCTGGTTGACACGTAATTTATATTATTATTATTATTATAATTATTATTATTACTATTATTTGAGATAGGATCTCACTCTGTCGCCCAGGCTGGAGTGCAGTAGCACCATCAGGGCTCACTGCAACCTCGATCTCCTGGGCTCAAGAGATCCTCCCAACTCAGCCTCCTGAGTAGCTAGGACTACAGGCATGTGCCACCAGACTAAGTTTTCTTTCTTTCTTTTTTTTTTTTTTTTTCAGTCTCCGTAGAGACTGTCAAAAATTGCCAATGCGAACTATATTGCAGGTCATCACGGCAGAGTTTTGGGAAAAGTTTTCAATTAGCAATAATCGCACCTCAGATAGACCTCATTGGCTAAGATACTGCCACTGCGCAAAGCTAGTTTTCTAATTTTTGCAGAGATGGGGTTTCACCATGTTGCCCAGGCTGGTCTCAAACTCCTGTGCTCAAGCAATCCACCAACCTGGGCCTCCCAAAGTGCTGTGATTACAGGCTCACCCATGTCTGGCCTCTTGACTTAAGTTTAAACAAAACTCTGTCTCAAAAAAATAAAATAAAATTTGATAAAGCTCTCTCATTTTAGCTAACACTGCTTTATACTCTTTTTTTTTTGAGATGGAGTTTCACTCTTGTTGCCCAGGATGGAGTGCAATGGGACGATCTCGGCTCACTGCAGCCTCTGCCTCCCAGGTTCAAACGATTCTCATGCCTCAGCCCCCTGAGTAACTGGGACTACAGGCGCCCGCCACCACGCCTGGCTAATTTTTGTATTTTTAGTAGAGATGTGGTTTTGCCATGTTGGCCAGGCTTGTCTTGAACTCCTGGGGTCAAGCAATCCGCCATAACTCCCAAAGTGCTGGGATTACAGGC
>NW_012122709.1:6852914-6858031 GCF_000951035.1 Colobus angolensis palliatus | reverse complement strand
TTTAAAAAAAAAAAAAAAAAAAAACCTTGTCCACAAAACTTTAAAACTGGGAGAGATAGCTGGGCACAGTGGCTCACGCCCATCATCCCAGCACTTTTGGGAGGCCAAGGCAGGTGGAAAACTTGAGGTCAGGCGTTCAAGACCAGCCTGACCAACATGGTGATCCCCGCCCCGCCATATAAAAATTAGCTGGACCAACATGGTGGCGCACACTTGTAATTGCAGCTATTCTGGTGGCTGAGTAGGAGAATCGCTTGATCCTGGGAGGCGGAGGTTGCAGGGGCACCACTACATTCCAGCCTGGGTGACAGAGTGAGACTCTGTTTCGAAAAAACAAACAAAAAAAAGGCTGGGCGTGGCTCACGCCTCTAATCCCAGCACGTTGGGAGGCCAAGGCAGGAAAATCACGAGGTCAGGAGATGGAGACCATCCTGGCCAATATGGGGAAACCCCGTCTCTACTAAAAATACAAAAATTAGCTGGGTATGGTGGCGCATGCCTGTAATCCCGGCTACTCGGGAGGCTAAGACATGAGAATTGCTTGAACCCAGGAGGCGGGGGTTGCAGTGAGCTGAGATTGCGCCACTGCACTCCAGCCTGACTACAGAACGGAAAAAAAAAGAAAAAAAAAAAAGAAGGAGAGATAAAGTCTGGATTATGACATCCATTCGTGGTTTTGAAATCAAGTAGTATTTGCTTCTAAGTATTATTGACTACTCTTATATTAAATATTAATAGTAAAAAAATTTGAGCAGATACCATGTGTAAAGCACTTTTCTAAGGGTTTCACATGAATTGGCTCATTTGATAATTTTATTATCCCCATTTTAAAGATGTGGAAATTAAAGCACAGAAAGGTTAAGTAATTTGCCTAAGGTCACACAACTAGTTTTGGTAGTGCCAAGATTCTGACGCTATAGCTAGACACTCCAGAGGCTGTAATCCCAACTACTAAGGAGGCCAAGGCAGGAGGATCCCTGGAGACCAGGATTTAGCTACCAGCAGCGAGACCGTGTCTCCAAAAGAAAAAAAAAAAAAAAATTCTAATGCTAGGAGGTCTAGTTCTAGAGGGTATGCAAATAACCATTACACTATCATTAATAATATAAGGTATGCCAAGGTGGGATAATCCTATCCATTCACTCAACAATATTTATTAACCATGTACTATGCAATTAGCTTATGCCACAAGAACATATAAGTAAACAAAACAGACATGGCCCCTGCCCTTCAGAACAGAATCAAATATTAAATGGATAATTACTCAATTAATTGTTTATAATCAATTGTGAGTGCTACTAAAGATAAGTAAGAAGGTGCTACGAGACCTATATAATAGAGACTTCAAGCCCCTTCAGAAGATATTGTGAAAATAAGTGACTTTATTTTTAAAAACATCCTCCAGCTTGGGCAACAACTCTTAAAAAAAATTTTTTTTTTTGAGACAGAGTATCGCTCTGTCACCAGGCTGGAATGCAGTGGCAGGATCTCAGCTCACTGCAACTTCTGCCTCCCAGCTTCAAGCGATTCTCCTGCCTCAGCTTCCCAGGTAGCTGGGACCACAGGCTTGTGCCACCATGCCCGGCTAATTTCTGTATTTTTAGTAGAGATGAATTTCACCATGTTGGCCAAGCTGGTCTTAAACTCCTGACCTCGTGATCTGCCCACCTCCGCCTCCCAAAGTGCTGGGATTACAGGCTTGAGCCACTGCGTCTGGCCAAAAAAAAATTTTTTTAATGAAAAATAGTGGGGCATGGTAGTGGGTGTCTGTAGTCGCAGCCACTCAGGAGGCTAAGGCAGGAGAATCCCTTGATCCCCGGAGTTCCTGGCAATATGCTGTGATTGTGCCTGTGAGCTCCACTGCACTCCAGCCTGGACAACATAGTGAGACCTCATTTCTGAAAAAAGAAACTAATAAACTTCCAGTTTCTTTCTTGTTTCTTCAATTTCTCTTTACCCTTTCTACTTAATGTTTTTCTCCTACTTTTCCTTTGTCTTCTTTGTTCCTGTTCTAATTTTCATCTCAGCAGTGACCTAAATCTGGCTTCTTGTAGGTTAAGCCTTCTTTAACGTATTTGCCATCTGTTCTCATTCTGGCTCTGAAGCACAAGATTTTATCCTCTGGTAATTTTTCATTAAGCTAATCTTTGTACAACTTACAAAATGCTTTTTTAGTTGACAAATGTCACATTTCATTGTCGGTGCTTATTTCACTATTATGGTACAAACTGAGCTTTTGAGCAAATCTAAATGGTATAAAAATACTATGTGAACTATCTGGCCCACATCTTTTCAAATATAAAATTTACCCAGGGGTTTTTTTTTTTTTTTTTTTTGAGAGGGAGTCTCCCTCTGTAGCCCAGGCTGGAATGCAGAGGTACAGTCTGGGTTCACTGCAGGGTACCTCTCCCAGGTTCGAGCGATTATCCTGCCTCAGCCTCCAGATAGCTGGAAATACAGGAGCATGCCACCGCGCTCAGCTATTTTTTGTATTTTTAGTAAAGACAGGATTTCGCCATGTTGTCCCGACTGGTCTCGAACTCCTGACCTCAAGTGATCCATCTGCCTCTGACTCCCAAAGTGTTGGGATTATAGGAGTGAGCCACCACACCTGGCTTGTTTGGTTTTTGTTTTGTCTTTGAGACAGAGTCTCTCTCTGTCGCCAGGCTGGAGTGCAGTGGTGCCATCTCCACACACTGCAATCTCCAACTCCCTGGTGCAAGCTCATCTCTTGCCTCAGCCTCCGGAGTAGCTGGGATTATAGGCAGGCGCCACCAAGCCCAGCTAATTTTTGTATTTTTAGTAGAGACAGGGTTTCACCATGTTAGCCAGGATGGTCTTGATCTCCTGACATCGTGATCTGCCCGCCTCGGCCTCCCAAAGTGCTGGGATTACAGGAGTGAGCCACCGCGCCCGGCCTTTTTTGTTTTGTTTTGAAACAGTGTCTTGCCCTTTTGCCCAGGCTGGATTGCAGTGGCGCCATCTCAGCTCACGGCAACCTCCACCTTCTGGATCCACTCGATCTTCCCATCTCACCCTCCCGGGTAGCTGGGATTACAAGCATGCGCCACCACGTCAGGCTAATTTTTTTGTATTTTCAGTAAGACAGGTTCTGCCATGTTGGCCAGGCTGGTCTTGTATTCCTGGCTTCAAGTCATTGGTCTCCTTGACCTCCCAAAGTGCTGGGCTTACAGACACAAGCCACCACGCCTGGCCCCAGGGGGCCTTTTTATTTTAACTTTTTTTTTTTTTTTTTGAGCTGGAGTCTCGCTTCATCGCCCAAGCTGGAGTGCAGTGGTAAGATCTCGATTCACTGCAACCTCTGCCTCCAGGGTTCAAGCGATTCTTCTGCTTCAGCCTCCCGGGTGGCTGGCACAAGCCACCACACCCAGCTAATTTTTGTATTTTTAGTAGAGATGGAGTTTTGCCATGTTGTCCAGGCTGGTCTGGAACTCCTAATCTCAAGTGATCCTCCGGCCTTGGCCTCCTAAGGTGCTGGGATTATAGGCATGAGCCACCACACCTGGCCCCAGGGGTCTTTTGTTGTTGTTGTTGTTGTTGTTGTTGTTGTTGTTGAGACAGAGTCTCACTCTGTCGCCAGGCTGGAGTGCAGTGGTGCAATCTCAGCTCACTGCAACTTCCCCCTTCTGGGTTCTAGTGATTCTCTGCCTCAGCCTCTGGAGTAGCTGGGTCTACAGGTGTGCACCACCACGCCCAGCTAATTTTTTTTTTTTTATTAGAGACGGGATTTCACCATGTTGGCCAGCATGGTCTCCATCCCTTGATCCTCATGATCCACCCTCCTTGACCTCCCAACCCAGGGGCCTTTTTAAACACAACTTTGGAGACTTCTCTTAATGTCTGAGGAACTTTTCCAATAGAATCACTCCTACCTTCTATTACTACCTAGCCCAAAACTTCACCCCCATAATACTGCTTTCTTGTGATCTCAATTTATATTCAGGTATCTAAAGCCTCAGAGCATACTCCTCTGCTCACTTCCTCATTGTCTGAAGAACCTTGACTACCATTCTCTTCTGGGGAGTGGTAAAAATAGCATAGTAGGAGTCAAAGAATGGTAAATTTTGGGAATGTGAAGAGATGCTGAATTAAGCACAATCATATCACAAAGAAAGGTAAATCACATAGTGGCACTCATTTGAACAAGTCCCATCTCTTCTACCTGAGTCCTTAAAAAGAGAAGAAAGCTTTATTAAGCTCATGTGAGGAAAGCTTTATAATAATGAAATAGAATGTTAGTTTGCAAATTTTTTAGAAATTTTATTTAATTATTTATTTTTGAGACAGAGTTTTGCTCTGTTACCCAGGCTGGAGTGCAGTGGCGTGATCTCGGCTCACTGCAACCTCCACCACCTGCATTCAAGCAATTCTCCTGCCTCTGCCTCCAGAGTAGATGGGATCACAGGCATGCACCACCACACCCGGCTAATTTTTTGTTTTCTTTTGTTTTGTTTTTGAGATGGAGTCTCGCTCTGTAACCCAGGCTGAAGTGCTATTGCACGATCTCGGCTCACTGCAAGCTCTGCCTCCCGGATTCACGCCATTCTCCTGCCTCAGCCTCCTGAGTAACTGGGACTACAGACGCCTGCCACCACACCCAGATAATTTTTTGTATTTTTTAGTAGAGATGGGGTTTCACTGTGTTAGCCAGGCTGGTCTTGAACTCCTGACCTCAGGTGATCCGCCAGCCTCGGCCTCCCAAAATGCTGGGAATACAGGCATGAGCCACCGTGCCTGGCCACTAGCTACATTTTAAGGGCCCAATAAACACATGTGGCTAGTGGCTACCATTTTGACATCAAGTACTCATACATAAAACTATCTTCCTTCCTCTTACCTTTTACGCTGTTAAATACTTTCTTAAATCTGTTTCAAAATATTTACACTTAAAGAGACATATATACTACAACCAAAATGGAAAACACTCAAAAATTTAATATTCTTTCTTTTTTTTTGAGACAAAGTTTTGCTCTTGTTGTCTAGGCATTGCACTCCAAGTGCAATGGCGCCATCTTGGCTCACCACAACCTCCGCCTCCACAGGTTCAAGCGATTCTACTGCCTCAGCCTCCAGAGTAGCTGGGATTACAGGCATGC
>NW_012122709.1:6850200-6850599 GCF_000951035.1 Colobus angolensis palliatus | reverse complement strand
AAGTAGAAACAGAGTTTTTCTATGTTGTCCAGGCTGATTTTGAAACCCTGGGCTCAAGCGATCCACCCACCTCAGCCTCCCAAAGTGTTAGGATTATAGGCATGACCCACAGCACCTGGCCTAATTATGATAAATTTAAAATAAATTTTTTAATTAAAATAAATAATCTCATTTTTATTACAAATATTATGTATGCTTATATGCATACACATACCAAAATGATAATGGTAGTTATATCTGTATAGTAGGATTACAAATACATTTCATTTTTTTCTTTTTACTTTTCTGTTTGTTTGCATCTACTGTGAACATGTACTACTTTTGTAGTCAAAATGTTATTATAAAATAATATACCCAAGTCTTTTTTGATGACTGAAATTTCTTTTTTTTTTTTTTTTT
>NW_012122709.1:6841180-6842482 GCF_000951035.1 Colobus angolensis palliatus | reverse complement strand
AAAAAAAAAAAAAAAGAGGATTTTATGTAGCAATTGAGACCATGTTCCACTTAATATATAGTATGAACGCAGTGACCAGCCATGCAGAATTTTTAAGAACATTTAATTTTCTCATATGAAATCCTATTGCTTCATAATTACATCCCAAAGTTTGGTTTGGAAACTGTGGTCATGGTGAAATGGAAGATACACATTCTCTTACTTGAAAGCGCTGGCACATGTGGACTGAATAGGCATGTTAATCCCACCAACTATGCAGTGTTTGTTCTCTTCAAAGGGATCTCAGGGTTCCAGAACAACTCCCACTGATGTTGCCCTTCAGATAAAGTCCAGGTGCGGTGGCTCATGCCTGTAATCCCAGCACTTTGGGAGGCCAAGGCAGGCGGATCACCTGAGGTCAGGAGTTCAAGACCAGCCTCAACATGGAGAAACTCCGTCTCTACTAAAAACACGAAGTTAGCCAGGCGTGGTGGTGCATGCCTGTAATCCCAGCTACTTGGGAGGCTGATGCAGGAGACTTGCTTGAACCTGGGAGGCAGAGGTTGCCGTGAGCCGAGATCATGCCATTGCACTCCAGCCTGGGCGACAAGAGCAACACTCGGTCTCAAAAAATTAATTAATTAATTAATTAATTAAAGATTTAAACATCATCCTCTGAATACTAACAAATTCCTTTTCATCTCAAATCCTGAAAATGTGTTTTCAGCTTTAGTTTTAGTTGAGAAGTGGATCTGTTAAGGAACCTGTAAGCTGATCTTTCTCCAAGTCAAACATGCATAGAGAAAAAGCACAGCCTTCCCACTCTGATCTACAAAGAGTTAACATCTTAAAAGCTAAACACAACTGGATTAGCTTCTCTTTCAACAAGCCAGAAGGACAAGCTGTTGGAACCTAGAATACTAAAGGACACCAGAACATTGGCAGAAAAGAATTAGCGACAGCTCTCTGGAGCAAGCAAGAACTGTAAGTTTCTATCTGATGCATATTTACAGTTTCCTATGTCTTTCCTAGGGGTGTTTTTCAGAGAATGAAATAAGTTTATTCATTTTTCTTTTCTTTTCTTTTCTTCTTTTGAGACAGGGTCTCACTCTGTCACCCAGGCTGGAGTGCACTGGTACTATCTCTGCTCACTGCAACCTCTGCCTCCCAGGTTCAAGTGATTCTCCTGCCTCAGCCTCCCAAGTAGCTGGCACTATAGGCACACGCCACCATGCCCAGCTAATTTTTGTATTTTTAGTGGAGACAGGGTTTCACCATGTTGGTCAGGCTGGTCTCGAACTCCTGACCTCAGGTGATCCGCCC
>NW_012122709.1:6837678-6839404 GCF_000951035.1 Colobus angolensis palliatus | reverse complement strand
GAGACGGAGTCTCGCTCTGTCACCAGGCTGGAGTGCAGTGGCATGATCTCGGCTCACTGCAACACTGCAATCTCCGCCTCCCGGGTTCAAGCGATTCCTCTGCCTCAGCCTCCTGAGTACCTGGGACTACAGGCACTCACCACTATGCGCGGCTAATTTTTTTGTATTTTAGTAGAGACGGGGTTTCACTCTGTTGGCCAGGATGGTCTCAATCTCCCGACCTCATGATCAGCCCACCTAGGCCTCCCATAGTGCTGGGATAACAGGTGTGAGCCACCACACCAGCTGGAAATTTCTTTAGTCTTTCATCCTGTTGAGTTCAAAACAATTGATAAACTCTTTTAGAATCTACATTCCACTTTTTTTTCCTGAGAAATTAAATCTGGACACTTCATTGGATTTTGGATGTTTCTTCAACATGCCTTCACTGACAGTCTCAACTAGCTTTTCTTCTCTGCATTCCAATAAACTCCATTTCATTTTTAGAGCTTCTCTGACTTCAGTTTTAATGGTACTTTTCAATTGCTCCACAGTGCTGCATAGCTTTGGTGGTGTGTCAGTGTACTCTGGGCCCAGTTATTGAAGAACAACAGCATCCCTTCTACTACAGCTCCATTTTTGCAAATGGCTTCAGGTCCAGAGGACCAAGCTTATGATGTAGTCACCTTTCCTTTTCCTTCACATTACATTTCTACAGTAATGTAATGTGTACAGGAAACTAGGAAGTTGGGTGACTAAGTAAACCTGTATATGCTACTTCATTTATTTTATTTATTATTATTATTTTTTGAGACATCTTGTGAGATATATTATTTTGTGAGACACTGTCTCACACTGTCGCCCAGGCTGGAGTGCAATGGTGTAATCTTGGCTCATTGCAATCTCCACCTTCTGTGCTCCAGCGATTCTCCTGCCTCAGCCTCCCGAGCAGCTGGGACTACAGGCATGTGCCACCACACCCATTTAATTTTTGTATTTTTAGTAAAGATGGGGTTTCACCATGTTAGCCAGGCTGGTCTCAAACTCCTGACCTTGTGATCTGCCCACTTCACCCTCCCAAAGTGCTGGGATTACGGGCATGAGCCACTGTGTCCAGTCCCTATGTATGGTACTTCAAATGGAGATTTACTTGTAAACTAAATGGAGATTTACTTTTTTTTTTTTTTTTTTAGATAGAGTCTCGCTCTGCTTTGCCCAGGCTGGAGTGCAGTGGCATGATCTTGGCTCACTGAATCTCCGCCTGCCGGGTTCAAGTGATTCTCCTGCCTCAGCCTCCCGAGTAGCCGGATTACAGGCACCTGTTACTGTGTCCAGCTAACTTTTGTCATGTGGCCAGGCTGGTCTCGAACTCCTGGCCGCAGGTGATCCACCCGCCTCAGCCTCCCAAAGTGTTGGGATTACAAACATGAGCCACCGTGCCTGGCCTGAGATTTACTTGTAATCCTAGGTCTAACATGTGAAAGTACATAAACTAGGGTGATTATTCAGCTTTCTTAAAATAGGCATGCTATGAAATCTGTATAGATCTATTTAAGACTATGACATTGGAAAGATGCTCTTCATTTATTGTGATTTTTTAAAAATGAAATGTTACAGAACAGAGTATGAATTATCCAATACAAGTTAAACTGTCTGGAAAGCAGATCAATACAATGTTTATGTTTTCTCTAGGTGATAGAATTTCCCCATTATACTTTTTTCTTTTTTCTTTTTTTTTTTTTTTTTT
>NW_012122709.1:6832500-6836303 GCF_000951035.1 Colobus angolensis palliatus | reverse complement strand
TCAGTGTTTATTTACTGAGTACCTGCTGTGTGCCAATAACTGTTCAGTACTGCATCTATAGAGGTAAACAACATAAACCATTTTTCTGCCTTCAAAGTCATTACGTTTTAGTGAGAGGAGACAGACAATAAACTAGTATAAATAAATGAAGGTAGCTTCTGTGTACAGTAAATGTCACAAGGGAAATAAACAGGGTGAGGTGATAGAGTATAAGACTGGTAAGAGAAGGGAAAGTGCTCAGTTCAGCTACCAAAGTCAGAGAAAGGCCTCCTGGCAAATGAAAAGATGCTTGAGAGACCAAAGGATCAGATAGAGTCAGCCAAGTAAAGAGCAAGAAGGCAAGAAGGAGGCCAGGTGCAGGGACTGTAATCCCAGCACTTTGGGAGGCCAAGGTGGGCAGATCACAAGATGGGGAGATCAAGACCATCCTGGCTAACATTGTGAGACCCCTGTCTCTACTAAAAACACAAAAAATTAGCCGGGCATGGTGACACGTGCCTGTAGTCCCAGCTACTCGGGAGGCTGAGGCAGGAGAATCACTTGAACCCAGGAGGTGGAGGTTGCAGTGAGCCGAGATCGCACCACTGCACCCAGCCTGGGTGACAGAGTGAGACTCCATCTCAAAAAAAAAAAAAAAAAAAAAGAGCAAGAAGGAGCTTCATGGTTGGGAGAGCAAAGAGAAGGCAAGTGGTGAGGAGTGTTGTGAGCTAGAGGAAGGAAGGTACAAGGTATGATTGGAGGAGTAAGAAGGAGATCAGATGAGGTGGGCTTTATAGGCCCTGGAAAAAATAGTGTAAATTTTACTTTAAGTGTAATGAAAAGCCATTTGGAGTTTTGGCAAGGAAATGTTATGAACTGGGTTGTTTTATACAAGTCACTCTGGATGTTTCAGGGAGACATAAGGAAGGATGGGAGAGAAAAATGGGGAGAGCATTAAAAAATGTGGTAGTTGAGGAAAGAGACACAGATCACTTGAATTTTAGTGGTGGAGACAGGCAGATATATGTTGTTCTTGTTTGTGTTTGTTTTTCAGACAGTTTCACTCTTGTTGCCCCGGCTGCAGTGCAATGGCACGATCTCAGCTCACTGCAATCTCCGCCTTCCAGGTTCAAGCAATTCTTCTGCCTCAGCCTCCTGCGTAGCTGGGATTACAGGCACCCGCCACCACGCCTGGCTAATTTTTTGTATTTTTAGTGGAGACAGGGTTTCACCACATTGGCTACGCTGGTCTTGAACTCCTGACCTCAGGTGATCTGCCCGCCTCGACCTCCCAAAGTGCTGGGGTTACAGGCATGAACCACTGTGCCTAGCTGATACATGTTTTAAAGGAAGAACCTGGAGAACATGCTAATGGATGAGGGAAAGGGAGGAATCAAGGCTGCAGGATTGGTAGGATGGTAGTGGCATTTATGGAACTAGGAAAAGACTGGGAAAAGATGAGACTGGTAAGATAAATCAAAATTCCTGTTTGGAAAAAGTGAATTTGAGATATCTAGTAGCCATGCCAAGAGAAACATTTAAAAAAATAGGAAATTGGGCTGGTCGCGGTCTGACTCCTGTAATCCCAGCACTTTGTGAGGGTGAGGCAGGCAGATCACCTGAGGCCAGGAGTTCAAGACCAGCCTGGGCAACACAGTGAAACCCCATCTCTACTAAAATTACAAATATTAGTCAGGCATGGTGGCACATGCCTGTAATCTCAGCTACTTGGGAGGCTGAGGCAGGAGAATTGCTTGAACCCAGCAGGTGAAGGTTGTGGTGAGCTGAGATTACACCACTGCACTCCAGCCTGGGTGACAGAAAAAAAACAAAATTGTACAAATCTGAAGCTGGAGACAAAAATTTTGGAGACAAAAGCATATACATACATAGTATTTAAAGTCAGGAGACTAGGCCTGGCACGGTGGCTCATGCCTTTAATCTTAGCACTTTGGGAGGCAGAGGCTGGAAGGTCACTTAAGCCCAGGTGGAGGCTGCAGTGAAACATGGTTGTGCCATTGTACTCCAGCCTGGGGGACAGAATAAGACCCTGCCGAAAGAAAAAACGTAAAAGAAAGAAAGAGAGAGAGAGAGGAAGGAAGGAAGGGAGGGAGGGAGGGAGGAAAGAAGGAAGGAAGGAAGGCAGGCAACAAAGGAAGGAAAGAAAAGAAAGAGAAAAGAAAAAGAAGAAAAGAAAGAGAAAGAAGAAAAAAGAAAGAGAAAGAGGCCGGGCACTGCAGCTCACGCCTGTAATCCCAACACTTTGGGAGGCCGAGGCGGGCAGATCACCTAAAGTCAGGAGTTCAAGAGCAGTTTTGTCAACACAGCAAAACCCTATCTCTACCAAAAATACAAAAATTAGCCGGGCACAGTAGTGGGTGCCTATAATCCCGGCTAGACTGGATACTATCATCCAGGAAAAAGAGTGTTGGCCAGAGTATGAGGCAACTCTACAGATAGGATTTCCTGATTATTCAGGCCACAGAGCTGAATATGGTTATTTCAGAGCTCCAAAGTTTACATAACAGTTCTAGCCATCCCCAGAGGCTAATTTAAACTTCTCAGTTTTATTTTCAACCTCCTAGGAGATAGAATCTGATTGGTTCAGCGTGGGTCATTTGTCTTGGGTCATTTGATTAACCCTGGTCCAATCAGCAATGGCTTCGGGGACTGGATTATGGACTATAAACTGATTCCTGGGAAGTTAGTCCCTGTAAATTGAGTGGCGAGAGGGATAGAGCCCCATTTCCCAGAGAAAAGGGATGGTCATTGGCTTCCAGGCTGAGCAGACACTTAAAAAATGATCTGAAATGATATCCATCAATTCCATAATCATAAAAACTGATTTTCATTTTGAATAAAGTCATTACTACTGAATACTTGTTGTTACTCTTTAGTATAGAGTTGTCCACACTACCATAAGAATGACTCTGACATGGCATACTCCATCATGACAGTGCTGAGAAATTCCTGCTGCAACTTACGTACACGTTTCAGAAGACATCCTAAAGTTGCATGTAATTGACGGGACGTTTCCTTTATTTCAGTGTCTTCTGGGATCTCTTACAACTTGGGAACAGAGATCATGTCACATCTGGTGGACCCTACATCAGAAGACTTGCCAGTTAGAGACACAGATGCAATACCTCTGGTGCTACCAGCCTCAAAAGGTAACTTCTACGCCTGAGGATGGACACCTTTTAGAATTAAAAGAACTCTCATTGTAGAACATTTTGCTGGCCTTCAAAAAAAAAAAAAAAATTCTTTGTATATTTTGGACACAGTTGAGAATTTTGTGCCTCTCAAAGCTTTAACTGTTCCACAAAGTCCATGAAACATGAACTGACTGAGACAATTTTTCAAGTTAGAAGAGTCACAGTGGCAGGAAACCCTTGTTCAGGAACTACCTACCTGGAGTTCCAGTCAGTTTGGAAGCCACCCACATATCCAAAAAGCTAAAAGAATTCAGTATTTTTCTTCAGTACCATAAAAGAAAAATAAAAGATGAGAAAGGGGGATATTTACAACTTTATTTTGTGAAAAAAATAAGCTTTTTTAGGTTTCATTACAAACATGTCCAATTTTACTTCTGTCATTTATGAAGTAACTAAAAGTAAATGAAGTATTCCCTTTTTTTTGGAGACAGGGTCTTCTTCTGTCAGTCAAGCTGGAGTGCAGTGGTGCGATCTTGGCTTACGGCAACTTCCACCTCCCCAGACTCAAGCGATCCTAGCCAGCCTCAGCCTTCTAAGTAGCTAGGACTACAGGCGCATGCCACCACGCCCAGCTAATTTTTGTTTTCTGTTTTTTTTTTGAGATGGAGT
>NW_012122709.1:6829783-6832450 GCF_000951035.1 Colobus angolensis palliatus | reverse complement strand
GGAAACAGGGGTTTGCTCCAGATTTTGTGCTGTCAGAAAGCAAGCACAATTCTATGCTTTGGTTTCTCAATAAATTATTTTCTTTTTCTTTTTTTTTTTTTTTTTTTTTTTGAGATAGGGTCTCACTCTGGCACACAGGCTGGAGTGGTGCAGTGGTGCAGTCTCAGCTCACTTTAGCCTCAACTTCCTGGACTCAAGTATCAATAAATCTTATCTACAGGGAGGGTAGACTAGGGCAAGGCTGAAGCCATGATTGGTAAAGAAGTTGCAGTCACTCATATTAACCTGGAGAGAAGGATGTTTGGTATTTTGTGGATGGCAGTGACACTAATTTTGTCTGTACATAGACAAAATTAGGCAGTGGACTTGTTTTATATCACTCTATCATGGTTTTGGAGTGAACTTATTTCATGTTGATGTTCTGTGAGGTGTCCAAAAGAATAGTGGCCGGGCACGGTGGTTCATGCCTGTATTTCCAACACTTTGGGAGGCTGAGGCGGGCAGATCACCTGAGGTCAGAAGTTCGAGACCAGCCTGGCCAACATGGTGAAACCCCATCTCTACTAAAAATACAAAGATTATCCAGATGTGGTGGTGGGTGCCTGTAATCCCAGCTACTCGGGAGGCTGAGGCAAGAGAATCACTTGAACCCAGGAGGCGGAGGTTGTAGTAAGCGAGGATTGCGCCACTGCCCTCCAGCCTGGGTAACAGAGTGAGATTCGGTCTCAAAACAAAAACAGATGGAGATAGCACAGACTAGCTTCAAACAACACTGAGGACTAGTTGTGTCAGACCAGTTAATGTTAAGGGCAGTGTTTTGCTTTCTCATTGTAACCCCCAGGAGTGATTAAGAGCTTCGTTTAGAATCTGCAGGATTGGCGGGGCATGGTGGCTTACGCCTGTAATCCCAGTACTTTGGAAAGCCGAGGTGGGTGGATCACTAGGTTAGGTGTTAAAGACCAGCCTGGCCAACACAGTGAAACCCCGTCTCTAGTAAAAATACAAAAATTAGCTGGGAGTGGTGGCAGGCACCTGTAATCCCAGCTACTCGGGAGGCTGAGGCTGGAGAATCGCTTGAACTAGGAGGCGGAGCTTGCAGTGAGCTGAGATCCAGCCACTGCACTCCAGCCCGGGCGACAGAGTTAGACTCCGTCTCAAAAAAAAAAAAAAAATTGGCCGAGCGCAGTGGCTCACATCTGTAATCCCAGCACTTTGGGGGGCCGAGGCGGGCGGATCACCTGAGGTCAGAAGTTCGAGACCAGCCTGGCCAACATGGTGAAACCTCATCTCTACTAAAAATACAAAAATTAGCTGGCCGTGGTGGCCTGTGCCTGTAATCCCGGCTACTCAAGAGGCTGAGACACAAGAATTGCTTGAACCTGGGAGACGGAGGTTGCAGTGAGCCAAGATAGTGCCACTACACTCCAGCCTGGGCAACAATGAGAGACTCCATGTCAAAAAAAATAATTAGCCGGGCGCGGTGGCTCACGCCTGTAATCCTAGCACTTTGGGAGGCCAAGACGGGTGGATCACGAGGTCAAGAGATCGAGACCATCCTGGACAACATGGTGAAACCCCGTCTCTACTAAAAATACAAAAAATTAGCAGGTGCCTGTAATCCCAGGTACTTTGGAGGCTGAGACAGGAGAATTGCTTGAACCTGGGAGGCAGAGGTTGCAGTGAGCCGAGATTGCACCATTGCACTCCAGCCTGGGCAAAAAGAGCGAAACTCTATCTAAAAAAAAATAAAAAATAAAAAATAAACAATATGGTTCCCATTTACCATATTGTCCCATTGTCTATAAGATCAGAGCAGACATGGGCCAGCGAACACTCACACTGAAAAGTGTGCTCTCGTTTCCTCTGCTTAGATCAAGCAGAGGCTCTTGTCCTAGGAGGCAGCTTTGGGGACAGTTTCTCCTGACCAAAAAAACAAATGAGATGGTTCTTGGTAATCAAGAAAAGTTTTTATCCTTTTCCTTACTGGGTTTTTAAAGACAGTCATGGGAACAATGCTTGTATAGGTCCAAATTATCTAATAAGGAGAAAAAAATAGAATAGGCCGGGCACGGTGGCTTATGCCTGTAATCCCAGCAGTTTGGGAGGCCGAGGCAGGTGGATCACCTGAGGTCAGGAGTTGGAGACCAGCCTGGCCAACATGGTGAAACCCTGTCTTTACTAAAAATACAAAAATTAGCTGGGTGTGGTGGCGGGCACCTGTAATCCCAGATACTCTGGAGGCTGAGGCAGGAGAATCACTTGAACTCAGGAGGCAGAGGTTGCAGTGAGCTAAGATCACGCCACTGTACTCTAGACTGGGTGAGAGAATGAGAACCTGTCTCAAAAAAAAATTAAAAAAATAAGGAGCTAAAAAGACAAATTAAGTAGAATAAAAGCCTAATTGGATATATTTTTATCTAGAGAATGTACTTTCTACATGGAAGGTAGAGTCATACCTCATGCTGTAATAATATAGAAAATAGTCTCCAGGGACCCAGTAGGAGTCATTTGTTTTTTTTTTTTTTCCAAGATGGAGTCTTACTCTGTCACCTAGGGTGGAGTACAGTGGCACGATCTCGGTTCATGGCAAACTCCGCCTCCCAGGCTCAAGCAAATTCTCCTGCCTCAACCTCCTGAGTAGCTGGGATTACAGGCACGTGCCACCAC
>NW_012122709.1:6821401-6823908 GCF_000951035.1 Colobus angolensis palliatus | reverse complement strand
TTTTTTTTTTTTTTTTTTCTTGTGGAGGACTCGAGAATCTAGTGACTTGAGTGAAGTCAGAAGTTGTATGGGCCAAAACATCTTGTTTCTTGGTCAATGATCAAAGAGCACTTGAGATTATGAATGCTAAATGGTTAATCTGGATTCTATGCCCCTGGCTTTGGGCAAGTTACGTAGCTATTTTACACCTTGTTTTCTTTATCTGGGTATAATGATATGTAATAATAATAACTAACACCTGAAGCCCTTACAGTGTACCCCCAATGTTCTAAGCATTTATATATATATATATATAAGCTTATTAATCCTCACAACAATCTACTGCTTTTATCTTTTTCTATTTATCTTTATTTATAAATGAGGAAACTGAGCACAGAAAGGTTAAGTGACATGCCCAAAGCTACAGTTAGTAAATGTCAGAAGAGGTGGGCAGTGTGTTTTAGTCAGCTCAGGATGCCACAACAAAATACCACAGACTGGGTGGCTTAACCAACAGACATTGGTTTTCTCAGAGTTCTTAAGCTGGAAGTCTGAGATCAAAGTGCCAGCATGGTCAGATCCTGGTATGGGCCATCTTTCTAGCTTGCTGACTGCTGCTTTCTCACTGTGTCTTGGGAGGTAGGAGAGGGGGATCTCTTGTTACAGGGTCACAGTCCTATCCAGTTAGGGTCTCACCCTTGTGAACTCATTTAAACTTAACCTCCAAAAGCCTGGTACGGTGGCTCATGCATGTAATCCCAACACTTTGGGAGGCCAAGGCGGGCAAATCACTTAAGGTCAGGAGTTCGAGATCAGCCTGACCAACATGGAGAAATCCCGTCTCTACTAAAAATACAAAATTAGTATTTTGTGGTTAGGCCTGGTGGCTCATGCCTGTAATCCCAGCTACTCGGGAGGCTGAGGCAGGAGAATCACTTGAACTTGGGAGGCAGAGGCTGTGGTGAGCTGAGATCGCGCCATTGCACTCCAGCCTGGGCAACAAGAGCAAAACTCCGTCTCAAATAAAAAAAAAAAAAAAACCTCCGAAATACCCAATGTCCAGGTACAGTCACATTGGGGGTTAAGGCTTCAACATAAGAATTTTGAGTGGGGACACAATTCAGGCCATAGCACAGTGAGAGCATAGAATCAGATAGTAGTAAAAAACCATGATTTTAGGTCAAGATAACAAAAATTGTTACTAAAAGTTATAAAGGAATTATCCTTCATTTGGAGCACATGTTCAGGGGTCTGTAGACAAGTGGGATAGAAAAAGTAAATATTAAAATTGTTATTTATATTTGTCACCCCTTTAAAAATACGTATTTTGTTTTATAATGACTATAATTTATTAGTACAAAAATAAGTCTATATATAATTTTTTAAATGCACACAAATATATTGGGGTAGTGGCTCAGCTTTTTTTTTTTTTTTTTTACTAAGGTAAGGGTGTAATCACTGCAACAGAATAAAGACAGGTACCACAATGGTCCTGCCCTCAAAAAGTTACAGTGTACTGGGGACGGAAGGTTAATCTTTTAAAAGTGTGATTAATAGATCACCGTAGGCAGGGCACAGTGGCTCACGTCTGTAATCCCAGCACTTTGGGAGGCCGAGGATCACCTGAGATCAGGAGTTCAAGATCAGCCTGGGCAATACGGTGAAACCCCGTCTCTACTAAAAATACAAAATTAGCCGAGCATGGTGACACTTGCCTGTAATCCCAGCTACTCGGGAGGCTGAGGCAGGAAAATCACTTGAATCTGGGAGGCAGAGGATGCGGTGAGCCGAGATCGCGCCATTGCACTCAAGCCTTTGCAAAAAGAATAAATCTCCGTCTCACCAAAAAAAAAAAAAAAAAAAAAAAAAATAGATCACAGTAGATGAATACATATCATAGATCAATTCGTGATTATTTGTTCCAAATAAACTGTAGAAATAATAACTGTCATGAAAGGAGAAGCCACGTGCTCTGTCCACAGGCTGAGGACGACCTTGCTGCGGTTGACCACTGCTGGCCGGGACCTGCGGGTCGCGGAGGAGGCGGCGCCGCTATCGGAGACCGCAAGGCGCGGGCAGAAGGCGGGGTGGCGGCAGCGCCTCTCCATGCACCAGCGCCCCCAGATGCACCGACTGCAAGGGCAGTTGCACCGCGTCGGCCCTGCTGGCCCCCGCCGCGCCCAGCCTCGCGTCCACGCGGGACACAGACAGCTCCACACAGCCGGTGCACCGGTGTCGGAGAAACCCAAAAGGGGTGAGATTTAAGGCCACATTCCCTACAGGGCTAAGACACTGGGAAGGACTGATGTGCCAGACACGTTTTCCTCACTGCCTTCTTCTGCCCACCACCCCATTTTGTTCTTTTGTTCTCACTCCCTCTTTTCTGCCTCCCTAAAATCTTTTTTTTCCTGAGTGGGATATCAGATTCAAAATTCTAAATTCACCATGGAGGACCGCTGAGGGCAGAATCAGACAATAGGTCAGGAGATCGAGACCATCCTGGCCAACATGATGATACCCCATCTCTA
>NW_012122709.1:6818307-6821156 GCF_000951035.1 Colobus angolensis palliatus | reverse complement strand
TTAGCTAAGCCTGGTGGCACATGCCTGCAATCCCTCCTACTTGGGAAGCTGATGTGGGAGGATCACTTGAGTCTGGGAGGCGGACGCTGCAGGGAGCCCAGATGACACCAGTGCACTCCAGCCTGGGCAACAGAGTGACACTCTGCCTCAAAAAACAAACAAACAAAACAAAACCCCCAAAAAGAAAACCCAACGTTGAATCTCTAGAGTAGACACCTCATTCTCATGGCCCTAAATCAGGAATGAGTAACCTAGGTAAAGGAAATCTACACACAGCATTTCATTAAGTATTCTTATTTTGTTAATAAGTACTCACTTATTTTGCTTAGTATGGTCTGATAATTTCAAGTTCCGTACTCCAGACAACCAAATGTTTGCAAAAACAACTGAAAGTAGAAAACTCGCATGAATTTAAATTTCAGTTCCATTTAACAGTTCAGCATAGCTGGCCACCCGTTATGTACTGGGCACTAGAGATAAAGATGGCTACAGTCAGACACACAGTCTCTGCCCTGGACAAGCTTCCACCTTTCTTTTTTCTTCCTATTT
This sequence comes from Colobus angolensis palliatus, assembly GCF_000951035.1. Taxonomy (NCBI): domain Eukaryota; kingdom Metazoa; phylum Chordata; class Mammalia; order Primates; family Cercopithecidae; genus Colobus; species Colobus angolensis. The sequence goes on along the minus strand of NW_012122709.1, from coordinate 6,820,607 downwards.
GTACTTACTCACTTGTTTTGCAAGAGTGAAAAAAAAAAATGTTCCTCAGGGAGCAGTTGTCATATAAGGGTTTCACCCAGGTCTCAGGACTCTCTGTGTCCAGCCCTTCACGTTCCAGTTTCAGCAGTTGGTGTTCTGGAGGGTACTGTTGCCAGAGTCTGCATCTTCTGTCTAAACTTTTAGGGCCAAGGGACAGGCTGAGTTACACAGCCCCTCCATCATTTAAGGAGCATGCGACAAATGAAAACGGAGGTGAAATAGCCAGTGAACGCAGCGAACTGTGAGTTCTTCTCATTTATCCCATGTTGTTATTCCTGCCACTTTAATTAGAAAGATACCATTAGGGAACAAGTGAATGTTGGTGATTTGAGTCTTTTCAGCATGATCAGGGAAGATGAAAGTCAACCCTAGGTCAAATTCCAACTTCATTGCTTAAAAATGGAAAAAAAGCTTCTCTCTGTTCTCTGAGGAAATGAAAATAAAAGTCCTTTTCTCAATTGAAAGTATTCCCTCTATTTCCATTTATATTTTTTCCTTAGATCATAATTAATTCCTTTTTTCTTTCTTTTTTTTTTTTTTGAGACGGAGTCTCGCTCTGTTACCCAGGCTGGAGTGCAGTAGCGTGATCTTGGTTCACAGCAACTCCTGCCTCCCGGGTTCAAGTGATTCTCCTGCCTCAGCCTCCCGAGTAGCTGGGACTATTATACAAAATTTTTGTATTTTTAGTAGAGACAGGGTTTCACTATGTTGGCCAGGCTGGTCTCCAACTCCTGACCTTGTGATCCGCTCACCTTGGCCTCCCAAAGTGCTGGGATTACAGGTGTGAGCCACTACGCCTGACCTATAATTCCTTTGTGTCTTTGTTTTGACATTTGAAAGCTGTATTTTCTAAGATTTTCCTTGACCTGTACCAAGATTACTGACTCATTTAACTTCTTTTTATATGTGTGAGAACCCAGTTCTACACTCCTGTAACAACAGTTTTGAAGTATCCTTTTTGTATTTAGTATTTCCGGTTCTAGCAGTATAATTTCTTTCAGCAATGTCGTAAGTATGGCTAAACCCACTGGTTTATGCATGCCTAACAGTGCCCACACCATGGCCAGCAATACCATGAAAGTGGAAGAGCCACCCAAGTCTCCTGAGAAAATGTGGCCTAAAGATGAAAATTTTGAACAGAGAAGCTCATTGGAGTGTGCTCAGAAGGCTGCAGAGCTTCGGTAAGAGTTGGCACTCCATGCCTCAAACCAGAATGAACTGAAAAAGCTAAGAGATTCTTATTTACACCTTTCCTCCATCTCAGAGGAAAAGAGAGTGTTTGGGATTAAATTCAATCTGAGTAGTAGACATGGAGTCCCTCGTAGGTTAAGAAATGGATTAACCTGGGGGCCGGGCGCGGTGGCTCAAGCCTGTAATCCCAGCACTTTGGGAGGCCGAGATGGGCGGATCACGAGGTCAGGAGATCAAGACCATCCTGGCTAACACGGTGAAACCCCGTCTCTACTAAAAACACAAAACATGAGCCGGGCGAGGTGGCGGGCGCCTGTAGTCCCAGCTACTCGGGAGGCTGAGGCAGGAGAATGGTGCAAACCCGGAAGGCGGAGCTTACAGTGAGCTGAGATCCGGCCACTGCACTCCAGCCTGGGTGACAGAGCGAGACTCCATCTCCAAAAAAAAAAAAAAAAGAAAGAAAGAAATAGATTAACCTGTGGGCACAGTGGATCACGCCTGTAATCCCAGCACTTTGGGAGGCCAAGGCAGGCAGATCACCTGAGGTCAGGAGTTTCAGAACAGCTTTGCCAACATGAGGAAACCCTGTCTCTACTAAAAATACAAAAATTAGCCAGGCATGGTGGCAGGCACCTGTAAATCCCAGCTACTAGGGAAGCTGAGGCAGGAGAATCACTTGAACCTGGGATGCGGAGGTTGCAGTGAGCCGAGATCATGCCATTGCACGCCTATGCGACAAGAACAAAACTTGGTCTCAAAAAAAAAAAAAGAAAAGAAATGAATTAACCTGCTGGGTGCAGTGGCTCACGCCTGTAATCCCAGCACTTTGGGAGAACAAGGCAGGCGGATCACCTGAGATTGGGAGTTCAAGACCAGCCTGGCCAACATGTTGAAACCCCATCTCTACTAAAAATACAAAAAAAGTAGGGGGTGTGGTGGCCGGCACCTGTAATTCCAGCTACTCAGCAGGCTGAGGCAGGAAAATCCCTTGAACCTGGGAGGCAGAGATTGCAGTGAGCCGAGATTGCACCATTGCACTCCAGCCTGGGCAACAAGAACAAAACTCTGTC
>NW_012122709.1:6817178-6818244 GCF_000951035.1 Colobus angolensis palliatus | reverse complement strand
AGAGAGAGAGAGGAAGGAAGGAAAGAAGGAAGGGAGGGAGGGAGGGAGGGATTAACCTAAAGGGGATGTTTATATATAATAGGATATTTGCTGCTTCACTATATAGAAGGAAAACTACTTCATCCTCATCACCAGATAGGGATTCTTAGCCTCTCTGTGCATCAAGTCCTGGATAACTTTTTTAAAAATATATTTTTCAGACAAGTTGTAGTTTTATAGCAAAATTAAGCAGGAAATAGAGTTCCTGTATACCCACTGCCTCCATACGCACACAGCCTCCCCAACTGTGAACACCCCATACCAGAGTGGTGCATTTGTTACAATCAGTGCAACTACATTGACACATCATTACAATGACCGTCATTTAATAGTTTACATTAGGGTTCACTCTTGGTGTTGTACATTCCATGAGTTTTGACAAATGTATAAGGACATGTATCCATCATTATAGCATCATACAGAATAGCCTCACTGCCCTAAAAATCCTCTGTGTTCCACCTAGTCATGTCTTTTACCTCCAGCCCTGGCAACCACTGATCTTTTTACTGTCTCCAGTTTTGCCTCTTCTAGAACGTCATATAGTTGGAATTATACAGTACGTGGCCTTTTCAGATTGGCTTCTTTCACTTAGTAACATGCATTTAAGTTTCCCCCATGTCTTTTAATGGTTTGAAAGCTCATTTTTTCAAAACACCAAATAACATTCAATTGTCTATATGTACCAGTTTATTTATCCATTCAGCTACTGAAGGATGTCTTAGTTGCTTCCAAGTTTTGGCAATTATGAATAAAGCTGCTATTAACATTATGTGTAGTTTTTTGTATGGATATAAGTTTTCAACCTGGAGACATTTTAAAACCACAGATCCAGGCCGGGTGTGGTGGCTTATGCTTGTAATCCCAGTACTTTGGGAGGCCAATGTGGGTGTATCATTTGTGGTCAGGAGATCGAGAACAGCCTGGCCAACATGGTGAATCCCCATCTCTACTGAAAATACAAAAATTAGCTGGGTGTGGTGGCTCATGCCTGTAATTCCAGCTACTTGGGAGGCTGAGGCAGGAGAAT
>NW_012122709.1:6806578-6814472 GCF_000951035.1 Colobus angolensis palliatus | reverse complement strand
GGTCTCGATCTCCTGACCTCGTGATCCGCCCGTCTCGGCCTCCCAAAGTGCTGGGATTACAGGCTTGAGCCACCGCGCCCGGCCAGGTCACACAATTTATAAGTGATATTCAAATCCAAGCCTTACAGCTCGGAGTCTATTCTTTTCCCAGTATTTCCCATTATTTCTCTATTAAGAGGAAGGCTCAAGCTCTGCCAGCTAAGGTGAAATAGAGTGGAGTTAACTTGTGTAAGGGTTAAGGTCCCCTACAAAGACCACAAACCAGAATTTTTGTGATTGTAATAAATGATTAAATTAGGAAGCCAAAAGCAGTCACAGGGGAAGGGAAGGAAACTAGCCTTTTAGCACTTTCTATGAGGGGCACTCAGTCCGGGATATTTACTGGCATTATATTTTCTAAGCCTGATGACTGCCCTCAAGGTAAGTACATTTAGCATTATCACACATTAGAAACTAATATCTGATTGGTGGAAATAGAGTTTCAAGGGTCAAAGTAACGTCAGCACCATCCTTTCATTGAACAAATATCTATCCAGTACCTGGAATTGCAAAGCACACAGATACAGAGATTACAAAGATAAGTAAGATAACATCTGCCTTCAAGGCGTTTATAGGAGTGAGAGAGCAAGTAAACAAATTCAACTATCCGTATGCAGAGTATGGGCAGGACACAAAAGAGAGAGTAGTAAGACTCACCAGTGGGTGAGGTGCTGATATGGCTTTGATGAGTGGAGGAACACCAGGGCTCTTGTCTCACGTGAATTAGATAAAACGACAGGGACACACATGGAGTGGCTTTAAGGAGCGGAGAGTTTAATAGGCAAGAAAGAAGGCAGAACAAAGACGGAAGCTCCCCTCTACACAGAGAGAGGAGTACCCCAAAGCCGAGAGAGGAGACCCATGTGCGGGGGAAAAGTGGCTGCTTATATGAGTAGGCAGGAGGAGGTGGTGTCTGATTTGCATAGGGCTCAGGGATTGGTTTGACCAGGCCTGTCACTCATGTAGCCTGTGGAAAAAACTGGCCCTCCTACCCTAACCTTCAAAGTATGCAAATACAGAGCGCCATGATGTTATACACACGTGGGGATTGGTGGGGGTGGCCATGTTGGCAGGTACACGTTGGGGCAAGGGCAGGAAGACGAGGGCGGGAATCGCCATGTTTGGGTGGACCCAGTTTCTAAAGACCTATATTTGCATATCAAAGGTTGCCTGCCTGGCTGTAAGAGCCGGGGCTTTCCTGCTAGACAAAAAACGTTTCTGGAGCTGCTTTAAAGGACGTGAAAACTTTCCAAGGACCCCTTTTTTCTCTATCTGCCTAAAATTATTTTTAATAACTCCTATAACAGTGCCAGATCAGAAAAGGATTAATGGCTCGGTGCCGTGGCTCGAGCCTGTAATCCCAACACTTTGGGAGGTCAAGGAGGGAGGATAACTTGAGCCCAGGAATTGGAGACCAGCCCAGACAACATGGCGAAACCTCATCTCTACCGAAAATACAAAAATTAGCCGGGCATTGTGATGTGTGCGTGTGTTCTAGCTACTCTGGAGGCTGAGGCAGGAGGATTGCTTGAGTGCTCAAGCCCAGCAGGCAGAGGTTGCAGTGAGCCGAGATCCTGATACCGCACTCCAGCCTGGGTGACAGCGTGAGAGACTTTGTCTCAAAAAAAGAAAAAAGAAAAGGATTGATAAAGGAATAGATTCGTGAGTTAAATACTGAAATGTTAAAAGATTAGCATGTGTTAATAAGTGTGCAAGAGAAGGAGGGGCTTTCCATGAGAGCAGAGGTGAGAAATATCAGGAACCTGGTCATGGAGAACACACTAAAGAATTTTTTTTCTTGTTGTCATTAAAGACAGAACATGCTAGGAATTTAGACTTTATGCTACAGACAGCAGAGAGCTGTGTGAAAGGGTTTTAAGCAAGTTGATACGATCAATTTTTTTTTTTTCTCTCAAAAAGATTACTTGGACTTAAAAAAAAAAAAAGATTGGGAGGCTGAGGCAGGTGGATCATCTGAGGTCAGGAGTTTGAGACCAGCCTGGCCAACATGGTATTTTAGTCTCTACTAAAATACAAAAATTAGCTGGGTGTGGTGGGGGCACCTGTAATCTCAGCTACTTGGAAAGCTGAGGCAGGAGAATTGCTTGAACCTGGGAGGCGGAGGGTGCAGTGAGCCGGGATTGTGCCACAGCACTCCAGCCTGGGTGACAGAGTGAGACTCTCAAAAACAAAAACTTACCTCTCATATTTGCTACAGTGATTAAATGAGATAATATATGTGAAATGATTATAATGATCATCATATAGCAGGTAATGAAACACATAGTAACATATAACACATAACAACTACTCAACTAATTATACCTGTTGTTATGATCATTATTTTTTTTTCTAAAACTGAAGAGATCTTTCTGAAGCACGCTAAGTAATAGTACCTAGTTTAAGATTAAACATTTTTCTTGGATAATCCACCAAGTACAATGCAAATGTGAATAAATGACCCTTCATTTTTTTTTGAGAAATGGTATGAATGATTGCAGTCACATACTACTTGGCAAGCTAGGGCAGGGGAAAAATAGCAACAATTAGTAAACAAATACACAAATTGACTTGTTTTGTGGGATTTTTATAATGTCTTTAAAAACACTAAGCATTGCCGGGCGCGGTGGTTCAAGCCTGTAATCCCAGCACTTTGGGAGGCCGAGATGGGCAGATCACAAGGTCAGGAGATCGAGACCATCCTGGTGAACATGGTGAAACCCCGTCTCTACTAAAACATACAAAAAACTAGCCGGGCGAAGTGGCGGGCGCCTGTGGTCCCAGCTACTCGGGAGGCTGAGGCAGGAGAATGGCGAAAACCCGGGAGACGGAGCTTGCAGTGAGCTGAGATCCGGCCACTGCACTCCAGCCTGGGCCACAGAGCCAGACTCCATCTCAAAAAAAAAAAAAGTTAAGCATTTATATTACAGTGATAAATATATCGTTAAATTGATAAATTAATAAAATAATAATAATTTCTTTCTTTCAGGCATACGAAACCTTGCTCCAGAAGGTACTTAATGAGAATTGAGTCTCCGTTTCTTTGTAACCAGAATAATCAAACTCAAAGAAATCTATGTTCATCTCCAAGTAACATAACACCAGAATTTAGCTAACTAAATCACTGTTATTATGTCATATAGTTTCTGTTAAAAATGATACTATTGCCAGGCGTGGTGGCTAAAGCCTGTGATCCCAGCACTTTGGGAGGCCGAGATGGGCGCATCACGAGGTCAGGAGATCGAGACCATCCTGGCTAACACTCCACTAAAAAATACAAAAAACTAGCCGGGCGAGATGGCAGGTGCCTGTAGTCCCAGCTACTCAGGAGGCTGAGGCAGGAGAATGGCATAAACCCGGGAGGCGGAGCTTGCAGTGAGCTGAGATCTGACCACTGCACTCCAGCCTGGGCGACAGAGCGAGACTCCGTCTCAAAAAAAAAAAAAGAAAAAATGATACTATTATCAAAAGATACTTATTGCACTGTTTTCATAAAAGTTGAAATGTGAGATTGGAGTTGAGAAATATTTGGCATAGTATTTTTAAGCCTATTGCTGAAGCAAATTATAGTATTTGCTCAAAACTTGAGTATTCTTCAAGCATGTGTGAAGTGATGAGATATAAACAAAGTTGTTCCCGGTGTTCTCAGATGGTCTTAAATATTTGGCCTTATTCACCACTGTGAGTGTGCTGCATGTGAAGCTGGGTGAATGTTTGTGCTTAAGAATCACCACTAAGACAGAGTTCCAAACGAGACCACCCAGCTGTGCCTCACCAGAAGAGTCCACCAGAAACACACAGAGAACTTCTAGAGTTAACATGTCACTTTTCTAGGTACAAACGGAGAAATAAATCATCATAAAAAAGCAGTCAAATAGCTTAGAAAGTGAAGGCAGCTTTGGAAGGTGACAACGAATTTAGAACTAGGGATTAATTTGAACCTTGAGAAAATTCAGGCTCAGGGACCAGGCACGGTGGCTCACGCCTGTAATCCCAGCACATTGGGAGGCCGAGGCAGGTGGATGACCTGAAGTCAGGAGTTCGAGACCAGCCTGGCCAACATGGAGAAACCCTATCTCTATTAAAAATACAAAAATTAGCCGGACGTGGTGGCTCGTGCCTGTAATCCCAGCTACTCAGCAGGCTGAGGCAGGAGAATTGCTTGAACCCGGTAGGCAGACGTTGCAGTGAGCCAAGCACCATTGCACTCCAGCCTGGGCAATAGAGCGAGACTGTCTCAATAAATAAATAACTAAATATAAGAAAAGAAAATTGAGGCTCAAATGATGAACTAAAATTGCCCAGAATGGAAAACCCTACCTACCAGGGAAATTATACTTCCAGAGAAATGCTAGGGTGAAAAACAGGGTAAACTAACAGTACAAAGTTAATACGCTATTAATCATAGTCATTCTTTGTGACATCTATTAGAGAATGCTAGGGTTGCTGGTGTCTGGAGACCACTCGTGCTGAGTGATATGACCATTCCTAGAGGTACTTTCCTTTTGCCCCAGAATCAGGGAATCCTGAGTGCAGCCCATGAGGCCCTCCTCAACCAAGTGAATGAGCTCAGGGCAGAGCTGAAGGAAGAAAGCAAGAAGGCTGTGAGCTTGAAGAGCCAACTGGAGGATGTGTCTATCTTGCAGATGACTCTGAAGGAGGTAAATAATAATAGTTGAAAGATACCATCTACATTTCAACTTCAGGGATGTTAGAAAGTGTATCTTAGCAACAATATGAGTATTGCATTCCTTCAAATGACAAAAACGAAGCTCCAAGTGGTTAAATCATTTGCTTAAGATTACACCATTGGGGGAAAGCTCGGCTTCATACTTATGTCTGTTTTCCAAAGTCCTTGCTCTTTCATAGTGTTTTGCTGCTTCCCTAACAGTAGAAACCCAGAGACAATGAAGACTTATTTTGGAAAATCCTCATTAATTCCAATGAAAGTTTCTAGCCAACCTTCAATTGGTTCAAGTCTTTCTAGTTGAATGGCTTCTCATAGACACTGGAGATGGCGATAGAAAGGCTCTCACCCACACCCTTCCCTGCCATGGAAAAGGGAAATCCTGTGCGGGGGAATAGATTTTTAAATTGTATCTCAAGGACTACTATCACTCTTAGTTTCAGGAGAGAGTTGAAGATTTGGAAAAAGAACGAAAATTGCTGAATGACAATTATGACAAACTCTTAGAAAAGTGAGTACCACATTTGGGTCCCAGAGCATTGTTACTATGAAATACGTTATAGAAAGTTCATTCCTAATACCTAGCATTAATAAATATATGGGGAAATTGGTACTCAATATTGTTAGTGAGAATATACATTGGCAGCCTTTTAGAAGGGAATTTAACACTATTAAAATGTTAAATGTGCATATCTTTTTTCTTTCCTTTTTTTTTTTTTGAGATGGAGTCTCGCTCTGCTTCCCAGGCTGGAGTGCAGTGGTGCGATCTTGGCTCACTGCAACCTCTGCCTCCTGGGTTCAAGCGATTCTCCTGCCTCAGCCACCTGAGTAGCTGGGACTACAGGTGCACACCACCACACTCAAATACAAAAAAAAACTAATTTTTGTATTTTTAGTAGAGATGGGGTCTCATCATGTTGACCAGGATGGTCTCTTGACCTTGTGATCTGCCTGCCTCGACTTCCCAAAGTGTTGGGATTACAGGCCTGAGCCACCGCACTCAGCCACTATTGTTATTTTTTGAGACAGAGTCTCACTCTGTTGCCCAAGCTGGAGTGCAGTGATGTGATTTCGGCTCACTGCAAACTCAGCCTCCCGGAGTTCAAGCAATTCTCTTGCCCAGTGTTCATAGTAGCTGGGATTACAGGCTTTTGCCACCACACCCGTCTGGTTTTTGTATTTTTAGTAAAGATGAGGTTTTGCCATGTTGCCCAGGCTGGTCTCCAACTCCTGACCTCAGGCCATCTGCCCGCCTCAGCCTCCCAAAGTGCTGGGATTATAGGCGTGAGCCACAGTGCCTGGTTCATAATCTTCTTTTTAAGTTTTCTAGCACGTTCAAACCTCACTGGCTTCTCTAAGGAAACAAGGCTGAGACCTAGCTTGACATTGCAAGGTTTATGGGAAATTATGAACACCATCATTTTAAAAAGTAGTTATTATCTTTTCTCAGAACATAAGCTTAAGGTTAGCGATCTCTATCAAATCTTGGCTGGTGTGATGAGAAATGGGAGAAAGGACATTATTTACTAGAGTGTACATACACATACTTCTGTTCTAGTGTGGGGAAGGAGGAAGGCAAGAGACAAGAGGGAGGTATTCTTAATGGGGCACAGTCAAGGAGAAAATGTCTTTAATTCTGTCCATGTTCAGACAGAATAATTTAGCACCTTTCTCTGCAGAGCTTCCATTAAAGAGAAGGTAGAGCTGATTCGACTTAAGAAGCTCTTACATGAAAGAAATGCCTCATTGGTTATGACAAAAGCACAATTAACAGACGTTCAAGAGGTGAGTTGCCATCATCAGCTGTGCTGATGAATAAGAGATTCATATTATTTTCTCCATTTTACATATAGGAAGCCACAATTCAGAAAGACTAAGTTACTTGTCAAAGGTCACACAATTTTTTTTTTTTTTTGAGGCGGAGTCTCGCTCTGTCGCCCGGACTGGAGTGCAGTGGCCGGATCTCAGCTCACTGCGAGCTCCGCCTCCCGGGTTCATGCTGTTCTCCTGCCTCAGCCTCCGGAGTAGCTGGGACTACAGGCGCCCGCCACCTCGCCCGGCTAGTTTTTTTGTATTTTTTAGTAGAGACGGGGTTTCACCGTGTTCGCCAGGATGGTCTTGATCTCCTGACCTCGTGATCCGCCCGTCTTGGCCTCCCAAAGTGCTGGGATTATAGGCTTGAGCCACCGTGCCCGGCCCGAAAATGAATTTGTTAACTCTGACATGGTTTATGTTATGTATCTGTATGTTTCCACAAACCTTTAATGAGATAAGAGGATTAGAATAAAGCAAAGGGGCACCTTCACTTTTATTCTTTTTTTTTCTTTTTTTGAGATGGGGTTTCACTCTGTTACCTAGGGTGGAGTGCAGTGGCGTCAGCTCACTGTGATCACCACCTCTCAGACTTAAGCAATCTTCCCACCTCAGCCTCCCAAGGAGCTGGGACCACAGGTGCACACCACCATGCCTGGTTAATATTTGTATTTTTTGTAGAGATGGTGTTTTGCCATGTTGCCCAGGCTGGTCTTGAGCTCCCAGGCTCAAGTGATTTTCCCACCTCACCCTCCCAAGTAGCTGGGACCACAGGCACACACCACCACACCTGGCTAATAGTTTCTATATTGTGCAGACAGGGTTTTGCCAGATTGCCCAGGCTGGTCTCAAACTCCTGGGCTCAAGTGATCTGTTTGCCTCGGCCTTCCAAAGCCTTGGGATTACAGGCGTGAGCCACCACCCCTGGCCTATTCTATATGCTGATATATTATTCTAATTTTTCACAATGAACATGTATTCATGCATTAATTTTATAATTAAAAATAACTGGAAGTGGTCTGGCATGGTGGCTCATTCCTATAATCCCAGAACTTAGGGAGGCTGAGGCAGGAGGATCTCTGGAGCTCAGGAGTTCACGACCAACCTATGCAACATGACGAAACCTCATCTCCACAAATTGTTTTGAAAATTAGCCGGCCGGGCACAGAGAATCACTTGAACCCAGGAGGCAGAGGTTGCGGTGAGCCGAGATCAGGCCATTGCACTCCAACCTGGGCAACAAGAGCAAAACTCCGTCTCAAAAAAAAAAAAAAGAAAAATTAACTGGGCAGCTGGGCACAGTGGCTCACACCTGTACTCCTATCACTTTGGGAGGCCAAGGTGGGCAGATTGCCT
>NW_012122709.1:6795122-6799819 GCF_000951035.1 Colobus angolensis palliatus | reverse complement strand
TGATCCGCCCGTCTCGGCCTCCCAAAGTGCTGGGATTACGGGCTTGAGCCACCGCGCCCGGCCTTAGTTGTTAATTTATTATGTTTTTTAAACATTCGGTTTATTGAAAATTTTATTTTGTTTTGTTTGTTTGTTTTTTCTGAGAGAGTCTCACTCTGTCACCCAGGGTGGAGCGCAGTGATGCGATCTTGGCTCACTGCAACCTCTGCCTCCCAGGTTTAAGAGATTTTCCTGCCTCAGCCTCCCAAGCTGCTGGGATTACAGGTGCCTACCACTACTCCCAGCTAATTTTTTGTAGAGACAAGGGTTCACTATGTTGGCCAGGCTGATCTCAAACTGACCTCAAGTGATCCATCCCCCTCAGCCTCCCAGAGTGCTGGGATTGCAGGTGTAACCCACTACACCTGGCTGAAAGTATTGAAAATGAATTTCTCTGCCTTTTATCATTCTCATTATTTTAGAGGTAACTGGAAGACTTTTTTTTTTTTTCCCTTCCCTATCCAATTCTTGAAATTGAGAAGCAAATTACTATTCTTGGTTACCACTGCCATTTCACCCCCGTCTTTACTCTTGGATCTCAGGAGATAGGTATTTGGAACATTTTAAAATACTGTCAAAAAGACCTTCATCTTATTACTTTTTCCTAGCCTGGACCTGAATATTTAGTCTTATTAAATTTATATCTCATCAGGTTTTAGTGTATTCAAATAGGAAACTGAAGGAAAAGAAACATGAAATCAAGAAAAATAGAGGCAAGAACCACAAAAGAATAAAGTTTAGGAGCATATGCCAATTAGTATGTATGAAGCACAAGTGAAGTCTTGTAAGGACCTTCAGGGCAATCTAATTTAATCCCTTCTCTAATGCATGATGATGAAATGATCTGCTCACTGATTACCTTTCTTCTGTGAAAAACACACACACAACCTGGTGTGGTGGCTCATGCCTGTAATCCCAGCACATTGGGAGGCCGAGGCCAGCAGATGACATGAGGCCAGGAGTTTGAGACCAGCCTAGCCAGCATGGTGAAACCCCGTCTATACTAAAAACATGAAAATTAGCCAGTCGTAGTTTCGCGTGCCTGTAATACCAGCTGCTTGGGAGGCTGAGGCACAAGAATCGTTGAACCCTGGAGGCAGAGGTTGCAGGGAGCCAAGATCGCACCACAAAGAAAAGCTGGAGAGGTTGACTCCTGAGTGATGGAGTGAGACGGTCTAAGGAGAAAAAGAAACACACACACACACACTGGAACACAGAAATGCCCATCCTCCATCCAGGCCAGGGTGGGTGTGAAGATGGGTGTCACAGAGAGCTAATGACCTAGAGGTCAGAATGGAGTTGGGGTGGAGTTGGTGAGATACTTGTTTCGATGGTGCTGTCAAAAAGTTTGGATTGCCCTAGTCAGTCAAGTGATTCCCTTTCTGTTTTGTGTTGTTATTATTGTTCCACTTTCCACTCTACTGTTCTGCAGGTGTCTTTTGTTTTCGGAGCGTAGGTAGTATCACCTCAGTTTACTGAGTCAATAAGCTAGAGGCCTCCACTGTAGAAATAATAGAGAATTGCTTCTCAAATGTATAACATCAATTAAACCTTAGTGAGAAGATTCAATTCACACTTGATCCAGCTCTGACCATGGTGATAAATAACTACAGAGTTTCAAATTTCTGGATTATTTTTTCCCCAGCCCAAAATGAGGATCTGAAGCTTGAAGTCACCAACATACTTCAGAAGCATAAACAGGAAGTAGAGCTCCTCCAAAAGGCAGCCACAATTTCCCAACCTCCTGATAGCCAATCTGAAGCAGCCACTCACCCAGCTGTGTTGCAAGAGAATACTCAGATCGAGGTAAGAGCCTCTTTAAACAAACTAGTCCACTCGGCAGAAAGATCTCTGGCAAATATCCCTAGGAAAGATGACAAGATTAGAAAACTAACTAAATAATATTTTGTAGGCCGGGCGCGGTGGCTCAAGCCTGTAATCCCAGCACTTTGGGAGGCCGAGACGGGCGGATCACGAGGTCAGGAGATCGAGACCATACTGGCTAACACGGTGAAACCCCGTCTCTACTAAAATACAAAAACTAGCCGGCCGAGGTGGCTGGCGCCTGTAGTCCCAGCTACTCAGGAGGCTGAAGCAGGAGAATCGCTTGAACCTGGGAGGTGGAGGTTGCAGTGAGCCAAGATTGCACTCCTGCAGTCTAACCCGGGTGACAGCTCAGGACCACTGGTGTGTGCCACCATGCCTCAAAAAAAAAAAAAAAAAGGAACCAGCCATGTGTATTTTATACTCAGAATGGGTCTGCTCTGACAGCTTGATGCAATAGGGTGGAGGATACAGCTTTTGAAAAGTTTAATTCCTGCCCTTCAGCATAGTAATTTATAATCTGGGTCAAAGACAAACATTCTCTAACTGTTGGTGAAGGTAGATAGAGGCATGGGGTATGAAACAAGGAAGACTTTGCTCCTCATTTCTCATCCAGCAGGGCTGGGAAGGTCTTGGTACATAGTTCCCTGACTAAAGAACGCCATCATGATGGAGAAGGTCCTTGGGAGATGGATATGACTTGGGATGTTTGCTAAGTGAGATATCTGAGACCTGCACAGAAGTGGTACTCAGCAATAACTTAGTAGGACTGAAAAGTTCCAAGGCAGTTGGTAAATGACAGTTATGAATAAAGCAAGGGGCAGAAAAAACATGTAGGGGAATGAATGAGGAACTAGGTCCAGGAGATGCTGAACCTGGATAATAAAGACGTCATATCACATACGTTGGGGTATCCATCTGAGAGCTTGCTTTCTGTTGTCAGCATGCTGGACAGCAGTAGTCAGCCCCACTGGAGCAACGAGCTCATAGCAGAACAGCTGCAGCAGCAAGTCTCTCAGCTGCAGGATCAGCTGGATGCTGAGCTGGAGGAGAAGAGAAAAGTTTTACTTGAGCTGTCCAGGGAGAAAGGTAGGTTGGACCTTGAAGAGCTCTCTCAAATGTGGCATCCTCTACCTCTGGTGTGGGAGAAGAGAACTTGAGCCATCATTTCTTCAATCCCCTCACTTGATCCTATTCTTTTGTGGGTTGTAGGTAACTAGAATGAGAACACTAGCAATAGATCAGATCTACAATCAGGAAAGCATGACACTTACCTATCTCTCATGTATACTTTTTCCTGTGTAATGTCTTTCCATTTGAGAAGCTGCTAGTTTTTTTGTTTGTTTGTTTGTTTGCTTTTGTTTTTGTTTTTTTCTGAGTTGGAGTTTTGCTCTTGTTGCCCAGGCTCAAGTACAATAGCGCAATCTCAGCTCACTGCAACCTCCACCTCCCAGGTACAAGCGATTCTCCTATCTCAGCCTCCTGAGTAGCTCGGATTACAGGCATGCACCACCACGCCTGGCTATTTTTTTTCGTATTTAGTAGAGATGGGATTTTACATGTTAGTCAGGCTGGTCGTGAACTTCTGACCTCAGATGATCCACCAGCTTCAGCTTCCCAAAGTGCTGGGATTACAGGCGTGCGCCACCGCACCTGGCCTGCTAGTTCTCTCTCTCTTTCTTCCTTCCTTCCTTCCTTCCTTTCTTCCTTTCTTTCTTTTCTTTCTTTCTTTCTTTTTCTTTCTTTATATTTTTGAGACGTAGTCTTGCTCTGTCACCCAGGCTAGAGTGTAGTGGCCGGATCTCAGCTCACTGCAAGCTCCTCCTCTCGGGTTCACGCCATTCTCCTGCCTCAGCCTCCCGAGTAGCTGGGACTACAGGCGCCTGCCACCTCGCCCAGCTAGTTTTTTGTATTTTTTAGTAGAGACGGGGTTTCACCGTGTTAGCCAGGATGGTCTCGATCTCCTGACCTCGTGATCCGCCCGTCTCGGCCTCCCAAAGTGCTGGGATTACAGGCTTGAGCCACCGCGCCCAGCCTCTTTATTGTTTTAATACATGTTAGCAGCTTCTTTCCCTCCATTATGTTTTTCTGATTTCTCTGTGGAGTTTCAAGAGGGCCCAGCAATTGCTTCCAGGGGCTTAATTCTGTTGAGAGAATGAGCGTCACTATTGGCTCTCAGGGTGGTGGTGTAACACACAATCTCTCTCTCTCTCTCTGTCTCTCTCATTCTTTCTCTCTTGCTCATCTCTCTTGTCCCTCTCTCCTAGTCACTGTTTCCTCAAAGTAGTTTTAGTCAGATAATAGAACTTCATCACTCATCTCCTGTTGTTCTTGTCAGTGATTTCTCTCTTAAAGTCTCTAAAATCTTTGTTGCAGTTTGAGGATGCTGACAGTGACAGGGCAGCTGGCTGGACACTGAATGCAAGTTTCATATTGTGGTGCCTCCTATACTTAGTGTAGTCACTGCTGACCAGAGCCTGGTCTCAGGCTTGTTTGTCAAGACACTTGGCTTTGTTTCTATACCCAGTGGTGAAAGATGTGACTCACAGAAACCAAATTAACCAGAAGCTGATATTTAAACCCAAATGTCTGTTATTTTACAATAGTGGCTATTCCATTGCTGCCATGAGAAATTTGGAACCACAGTCCAGGGCAGCCCTCTTTCAGGAAGCAAAATCAGTAAGTAGGTTTCTTAGTGAGCATGGAATAGAATAAAGGGACATGGCTGGGCACAGTGGCTCACGCCTGTAATCCCAACACTTTGGGAGGACGAGGTGGGCGGATTGCCTGAGGTCAGGAGTTCGAGACCAGCCTGACCAACATGGTGAAACCCC
>NW_012122709.1:6788574-6794705 GCF_000951035.1 Colobus angolensis palliatus | reverse complement strand
ATGTCAGAGTGAGTCTGATAAAAGGTCACTGCTCCTACCTACATCTGAAGATTTATTTGCTTTAGCTAATAGTTCTTTGATCACTGATAAGGATAACGAGTTTTTCTGTGTTCACCAGTTATTTGTATTATTCCTTTTGAGAATTGACCATTCCTATCCTTTGCCCACTTCTTAACAGTATCCTGTTGATTTATAGAAATTCTTTTTATGCTGAGATTATTACTCCTGTATCATGTAATGCAAATTTTAAGTATATTATATTTAATTATATTAATCTTGTTAATTAAGAAAATAGTCTCCTTATTCGTGTGTGTGTGATGCAGACATTCTGATGTATCCAGAATATTTTATTCTACTGCTTTAACTCTTAAAATAGGACCTTCAGCAGCAGCAGCACACTGTGATGACTCAAATATTCCCCAATTTGAATCAGGTTATATATCAAAGTTTGTGATTGGTTGGACTTGGGAGATAATACCCAGATTTGCTAGACTGTCTACCTATCTTTGCATCCCACTGCCAATATTTCCTACCTCTTTCCAGTAAGTCTCCTTTCTCACTTTTTACTCCATTACTCTTTAACTTATAATGTACTTTTTGCCTTCTTATGTTGAAACCAAATTCTGAACAGAATGAAAGATCTGGTGACTGACCTGGCTGGAGAAGGAGAAGCATTTCTTGGTGGTACTCAATGTAATGTCATAGACACTATGTCTACAACTTGCTATTATCTCCATGGCCAATATACCAAACTTATAGAAATATTCATATTTTTGTGTTTCTAGTACTTCTCTTACGGAATTACCAATTAATTCATAGGGCCACGATGTACACCAAAACAATGTCATATATAAGACAAAATATGCCCCCAGTGTTTTCCTAAGTTTTGCGTCTACTTTCCAATCCCTCCTTTTGTACCATCTCCCTAAAGGTGGCATTGGATTATTTGGCTATCAAAATTCAATGCTCCTGGTTGTCATTCTGTTGCTTTTCTTTTTGAATCACGTGGTTTCTTGAAATAATCACAACTTGGACTTCCACCATGTGTTTTACATTTCTTTTGTCCACCCTCCTCTACCCTGAGAAGGAACTCCCTACCCTTTAATGGATAGGCAGTTTTCTTTCCCCTCTAGAACAGCTCAAAGATGTTGCTTATGGCACCCGACAGTTGTCATTATGTTTGGAAACACTGCCAGCCCATGGAGATGAGGATAAAGTGGATATTTCTCTGCTGCATCAGGGTGAGAATCTTTTTGAACTGCACATCCACCAGGCCTTCCTGACATCTGCCGCCCTAGCTCAAGCTGGAGATACCCAACCTACCACTTTCTGCACCTATTCCTTCTATGACTTTGAAACCCATTGTACCCCATTATCTGTGGGGCCACAGCCCCTCTATGACTTCACCTCCCAGTATGTGATGGAGACAGATTCCCTTTTCTTACACTACCTTCAAGAGGCTTCAGCCCGGCTTGATCTACACCAGGCTGTGGCCAGTGAACACAACACTCTTGCTGCAGGATGGATTTGCTTTGACAGGGTGCTAGAGACTGTGGAGAAAGTCCATGGCTTGGCCACACTGCTTGGTAAGTGCTGTTGGCTTCCTGCAGCTCCTAAGCACCAATGCAGAATTTCCCAAAGCCTACAGTTGCTTTTCTGGTGGTTTCTTATTTTCTTCCTTTGTCTTTGTTCTTGATCCTTGCCACACCATCTGTATTCTCCCTGCTCTTATACTTTCTGCTGCCCAGGAGCTGGTGGAGAAGAGTTCGGGGTTCTAGAGTACTGGATGAGGCTGCGTTTCCCCATAAAACCCAGCCTACAGGCATGCAATAAAAGAAAGAAAGCCCAGGTCTACCTGTCAACCAATGTGCTTGGAGGCCGGAAGGCCCAGGAAGATGAGGTGAGAAAAAGGATGTGCTGAGGCATCTCAGAGGAGCCTCAGCCAAACAGCTCATGAAAACAGTTCAGTCTTCCACTCTCAATAAATATTTGTTGAATGCGAATGAAAGAGAAATCTGTCACACCACAACTAGTCTGGATTATTCCCTTGGTCAGGCTTGAGTCTGAAATGGAAGTATGCCTTTGGAGCTAGCTACATCCTTCATCCTTACTGTGAACAGAATAGTTTCTCTGTGCTGTTCTCTAAGTTAAGTCCTGAGTGCTAGTATCTCCCTCAAATAACTGCCAGACCCAGTTTGCAGGCAGGTGAAGATCATTAGGTTTCTTCCTGATCCAGTTGGGATAGCCGTTCTCTAGATCATAGCTCTTCCTCACCACAGATCCTAGGTTTCACCTACAACACTCTCAAGTTGCCCTTTTCCTCACATGATCAACATCTTTCCAGTTCAGATTGGAGTCTTGGGAACCTCAGAACGAGCTGCAGATTGAAATCACCAAGTGCTGTGGCCTCCGGAGTCGATGGCTGGGAACTCAACCCAGTCCATATGCTGTGTACCGCTTCTTCACCTTTTCTGACCATGACACTGCCATCATTCCAGCTAGTAACAACCCCTACTTTAGAGACCAGGCTCGATTCCCGGTGCTTGTGACCTCTGACCTGGACCAATATCTGAGACGGGAGGCCCTGTCTATACATGTTTTTGATGATGAAGACTTAGAGCCTGGCTCATATCTTGGCCGAGCCCAAGTGCCTTTACTGCCTCTTGCAAAAAATGAATCTATCAAAGGTGGGAGTTCGAGGTTATTACATCTTCACACCCTCTTCCCAGTGTTGTCTTCCGGTCCTGATTCTACTTTTCTTTGGTTACTTGCTTGAAACAGTCTCTCTTAAAACCTGAAGAGAAAGGATTTAGAATATTGTCAAGAGCAACAGAGCAGAAGACTTAGAGCCTCACTACTTGTATGGAAACACTGGCTTCTTCTGCTCCTTTTCAGTCACAAAGACAACATTCCTGAGTGGGTAGAGCCAGCAACCTGAATTCTATACCTCTGTATCTGAATAAACTTTTTTTTTTTTTTCGAGATGGAGTTTCACACTTGTTGCCCAGGCTAGTAGCTGGGATTACAGGCATGCGCCACCACACCTGGCTAATTTTTGTATTTTTAGTAGAGACGGGATTTCTCCATATTGGTCAGGCTGGTCTTCAACTCCTGACCTCAGGTGATCCACCTACCTTAGCCTCCCAAAGTACTGGAATTATAGGCATGAGCCACTGTGCCTGGCTGAACAAACTTTTTCAAGCTCTGTAATGCTGTCTAGTTTCTGTCTTTACTTAAGGCCTGTTGTTTCTTTTTTTTTTTTTTGAGACGGAGTCCTGCTCTGTCGCCTGGGCTGGAGTGCAGTGGCCGGATCTCAGCTCACTGCAAGCTCCGCCTCCCGGGTTTACGCCATTCTCCTGCCTCAGCCTCCCAAGTAGCTGGGACTACAGGCGCCCGCCACCTCGCCCGGCTAGTTTTTTGTATTTTTTAGTAGAGACGGAGTTTCACCGTGTTAGCCAGGATGGTCTCGATCTCCTGACCTCGTGATCCGCCCGTCTCGGCCTCCCAAAGTGCTGGGATTACAGGCTTGAGCCACCACGCCCGGCCTGGCCTGTTGTTTCTTAGTGTATAACTAGATAGATATGTGATTATAAACTGAGACCTTAACACTCCCCCATCATTCTCTCACTTCTTTTAAACACTGGACACAGGTTAGAGAGATTTCCACACCAGACCACGTCAAAGGCAAATGTCTTGGATTTTTATTTTTTTCTCCCAATGTGGAGCTGAGCTCCATACTGTCTTTCCTAACTTTTATACCTAGGATTGTGGGGGCGTACCAAGAGGGGTCGACTCTTTGACTACAGTCCTGGGAGGGTGAGGCGGGGGTATCCATGTTCTCCTTAGGAAGTGGGGATAGCTGCAGCCAGAAACAACCATATTTAACAAAGTTCTGGATGCTCCAGGACATGTGTGCAGCTCTCCTCAATACAACTGCTTAAATAAAGGCTGACACTTCTGGACGCAACTCCTTTGCCAAACAGAGGAAGCGGTATAAGCCATCTGTTAATCAGTGTTACAAATCAGACATCTGGCATTTTGAAAAAGCCATTTTGCTTAAGTTTTCTTGGGACCACTTGAGGGTAGAGATGACAGTTTTCTTGGAGCAACTAAGGCACAGTAAGCATTTGATAATAGTAATAATAATGCAATCTTGTTTATTGGCTGGATGACTGATGACAAGCAAGCTGTACTCCTTTTCATACACCTTTCACTATCTCTTCCTGAATCCTAGAGATAACCCATTTTCCCTGATTAATATTCTAACTGCTCTGCTATTTGATTTTACTTCTGAGTGTATCATCATCGTAATTATTTGATGGATGTTAATTAATTACTGATAAAATATGTTGAAATTAAAAATAGGAAGGAAATAGATAAGGTGCTGACAAATGCTCACTTGTTTATTTCATGTGATCAAGTCTTATTAATATCTGTTTGTCTCTCAGGTGATTTTAACCTCACTGACCCTGCAGAGAAACCCAACGGGTCTATTCAAGTGCAACTGGATTGGAAGTTTCCCTATATACCCCCTGAGAGTTTCCTGAAACCAGAAGCTCAGACTAAGGGGAAGGATACCAAGGACAGTTCAAAGATCTCATCTGAAGAGGAAAAGGCTTCATTTCCTTCCCAGGTAACTCTCCAGGACTCCACAGGTAGCAGATCTCTACCAATCCGATGGAGCAGATTTGAAGGAGACAGTATTATAGTTGGAGTAGGTGCTCATGCCTGTAATCTCAGCACTTTGGGAGGCCATGGCAGGCGAATCACCTGAGGTTGGGAGTTCAAGACCAGCCTGACCAACAGGGGGAAACTCCTGTCTCTTCTAAAAATACAAAAAATTAGCTGGGCATGGTGGGGCATGCCTGTAATCCCAGGTACTCAGGAGGCTGAGGCAAGAGAATCACTTGAACACAGGAGGTGGAGGTTACGGTGAGCCGAGATCATGCCATTGCACTCCGGCCTGGGCAATAAGAGTGAAACTCTGTCTCAAAAAATAAAAAAAAGAAATTCCCTCTGTGAATGGCATGTGTCCTGTGAACTTAATATATATCCCTCATAATGCCGTGAGACTACTGATGGAGCGAAAGCCTGGGTTTTATTGTGGAAAGAGAGAGAGAGAGCATTTCTCAACTCCGTGAGGAAAGAAATGAAGTCTAATGCTAGTTCCTAAATCCCTTTCTTGTGTTTCTAGGTTGTTAAACTACTATCTTGTAATGCTGTCTCTGATCTTTCTATTCAGGACCAGATGGTACCTCCTGGGGTTCCCGTTGAAGCTGGTAAGTATCAAGCAAGGAGAAAACCTCCTCATGGGGGAGAAAGAAAGGAAAAGGAGCACCAGGTTGTGAGCTACTCAAGAAGAAAACATGGCAAAAGAATAGGCGTTCAAGGGAAGAATAGAATGGAGTATCTTAGCCTTAACATCTTAAATGGAAATACACCAGAGGTAAGACCTTAAAAACTCTGAAGTGCAAATTGTGGGTTGTAGTGTCCCCAGATGTATTATTCTCAGAGGCAGAAGCAGAAGCAGACACACAAGATAAGCAATGATCGGCCGGGCATGGTGGCTCCAGCCTGTAATCCCAGCAATTTGGGAGGCCGAGGCAGGTGGATCACTTGAGGTCAGGAGCTTGAGACCAGCTTGACCAACATGGCGAAACCCTATCTCTACTAAAAATACAAAAATTAGCCGGGCGTGGCGGTGCATGCCTGTAATCCCAGTTACTCGGGAGGCTGAGGAAGGAGAATCACTCGAACCTGGGAGGTGGAAGTTGTGGTAAGCCAAGATCATGCCATTGCACTCCAGCCTGGGCAACAAGTGCGAAACTCTGTCTCAAAAAAAAAAGAAGCCGGGCATGGTGGTGCATGCCTGAAATCCCAGCTACTCAGTCAGGAGACTGAGATAGGAGAATTGCTTGAACCCAGGAGGTGGAGGTTGCAGTGAGCTAAGATCGTGCCACTGCCCTCCAGCCTGGGCAACAGAGCAAGACTCCATCTCAAAACAATAAAAATATGATAAGCCATAATCGTAGCTATTTGTGGCTAGATTATGTTTCCACAAACACAAGTAGTTTAACAAACCCCTGGACTGTTCATTTCAATGTAATTTAATTCAGCATATTATGTACTCT
>NW_012122709.1:6782350-6782940 GCF_000951035.1 Colobus angolensis palliatus | reverse complement strand
TTAGCTGGGTGTGGTGGCATCTGCCTGTAATCCCAGCTACTGAGGAGGCTGAGGCAGGACAATTGCTTAAACCTAGGAGGCAGAGGTTGCAGTGAGCTGAGATTACACCACTGCACTCCAGCCTGGGCAACAGAGCAAGACTCTGTCTCAATATAAAAAACAAAAAACAAGTCAGTATTTGTCTTGATTATTGAGTTTTTGGCACCCCTTCAAATTTTATGCCTGAGGTCAGTGCCTCAAATGCCTTCCTCTAGTTCTGACAGTGGTCAGAATAGTGGTTACTCCTAGGAGAAGGGGAAGATGGTTATCAGGAAAGGACACCCTTTGGGCATCTGGAGTGCTACCGACGTTCTGTTTCTTGGCTGAGTTGTGATAGAGATGTTCCTTTTACAACAATTTAGTAAGATGAATATTTATATTTCATGGGCTTTTCTATGTGCTTGAAAAATCTAATAATGAGAGGAAAAATATAAAGGTAGATATGGAAATATTATGAAAAGGGAGTCTTTACTATCTTTACTACTTAAAAAAGCTTTTTTTCTAAATCTCTAGAAGTATTTTATATATATTATATATATGTGTGTGTGTGT